>NC_051154.1:57690880-57990880 GCF_013339745.2 Dermacentor silvarum | reverse complement strand
TAGGATTAGGGCTGGGACGCGGACAAGTCTTTCCCGACAGTTAATACTCACACGGGTGTGCGGATTATGACAATCTCTGTGTAGGTAATTAACGATGTGCTGCACTGAAAGGCTGTTGTGCTATATCTGAGATAAAGTCTGAGGACGTTACTTGCCACAAGAAGAATCGAACGCTGATTAAAAAGAGCAAAAACTGTTAGTTTTTAACAGCGCTTTCATTGCCAACCTCGATCTTCTTTTTCACTTAAGATTTAGCAACGTAAGTTGGAGCTGCGTGGTGAATAGTCAGATATCTCGAGCCCGAATTCACAATAAATCTTAACCTGCCGTGGTTGCTTAGTGGCTATGGCGTTTAATTCGCTGCTAAGCACGAGGTCGCGGGATCAAATCCCGGCCACGGCGGCCGCATTTCGATGGGGGTGAAATGCGAAAACACCCGTGTACTTAGATTTAGGTGCCCATTAAAGAACCCCAGGTGGTCCAAATTATTCCGGAGTCCCCCACTACCGCGTGCTTCATAATCAGATCATGGTTTTGGCACGTAAAACCCCAAAATATATATAATAAATCTTAATATATTTAGACGATCGCACTTACTTTTATTTATTTATTTTTATTTATTACATATCCTTTAGGCTGGCACTCATATTCTGAAATGAAAATATGCCGAACAATTTTAAACTGCGACACATAAAACGGTGGGATTTGACGTTTGAGTTAAATTTTCGTTTACCAAAACGTATTACTACGTATAAAAACTGTGGCAAGATAAACATAATCTACATAAGGCTTTGACCCGAAATAAAACTTTCTTGTAGCCTCACCTGGACGAACGAAATTTTGTAACCTCTAGATAGGCGGAAAGCGCGATGTGGTAAGGGTCGTTCTTACTTCTAAACTGCCGTAGTTCTACGGCAGCTTGTTTGTCGAATAAAAAGCCATAGGACGTTGACCTCGTTTGTTTTCAGCTATGCAGTTACCAATTATTTTTCTCCGTGTCTTTCGGCTCTCAAAACTATCATACGTCTTCCGCGTGCGTGCTCGTTTTTAAGACCGCTTCGTTCAGCCATTTGGTTTAAGAAGAACGTAATACTTGAATGTCAGTGCCCTAAACTACCACGTAGTGTTTCTTTCCGTCTGGCTACGTGATGTAAGCATCTGATGGGAAATATTTATCTTTAAAATAACTGCGTCCAGCATGAATGCCAGTTGCGTCAGTTGGCATAAAGAGGCGAAGAGGCGGTGGTAGCACGTTAAAGTTATGAGATATGCATGTGCCTTTCTGCATTTACGCACTGCTGACATGAGTGACAAATCATTGTTGTGCCATCAAAAGCAGGAATGGCCTTGTTTGTCTTCGTTCGTCAATCGACGGCGATTTCTCTAGCCATCACACGTAACTTCGGTGCAGTAAAGCAACCTGGAGGTAACATCTCAGGAGAGAAAGTTTAATGGTGCCTGGAGAGGTTAGCCTAGCGACAGGCCTTGCATACTACTCCAGTTGAGATGGTGAGGAATGAAAGACTTGAAACGAGATAAAAAAAATACAAAGCACACGAGTCATTGATACTTCCTTATCTCATCCGCAAGCAACAACGGAAGTGCGTTGGTTTCCAGTATTACAAATCAATACAGCTCAAGGTACGCATAATTATTGCTCTTACTGCTACGAATCAGAAGTAAGAAATCTAACCAGGTAAGTAGGTTCATGTAACATTCTCCCTGACGCGAAATACACGTCTTACACGTCTAACATGTCTAAAGAAATCCGCAGTTTAGCATAACGCAACATATTGCTTCACAGAGAAAAATCTGCATATCCATACACTCAAGATTCAAGCACTGCACATGAATTTCGCTACGCGTTTAGCCTCAACTCGGACAGTGAAAACCTCACGATTTAATGTTGTCGTTCAACATTAGTCTAACACGTACCCGGGTAGCCTCTACAGAGCAGGAAATCTTTCAGGAATCATCAATAAACAAACAGCAGCATCAGGAACCATTATGGCGCGTAATATAATTTCGCCAAGTACTCGGGAAAATAACAGTGAACAACAAGCCGAAAAGACAGAGGCAAAAGCTGGCTCCCTCTTCCTTGTGGCTCATTATTCGCTGTTTCATTATACGTTTTTACAGCGATCATGTCATCTTCCCAGTAAGATGAATGCGACACACTTTACTTCTCTCCGAGCTAATAAAGTCACAACCAACTGCGCAGCTGTCACTTAGATAAACACAGCCTCCGTCCGAAACATTCTCGCACGATACAAAACCCCCTCGAGCGCACCCTAGAGGTTCTCCGAGCAGCTCCAGCACACAGGAGCGTCACTATGCTGCAGCTGAATCCTGCGTTTGAAGCCCGACATCCCGCTCAGGTAATACGAACGCGTACCCGACAAACTTTACGTGAACTCCGAGTGATAGTGAGAGCACTAGCTCGTATACGCGCCGCACGTCTTGCAGGGCAAGCAGAGGTTTCCTTTCCCCGCTTCGAACGCGCCGACTTTCTTTGTGCCGGCTGCCCGGCACTGTAAATAGCGCGGCTCGGTATACACGCGACGGCAAAGGAAGCGGAGCGAAGCTTTCTACTTGATTGTTCGAGCCGACCCGGGGCGCGCCAGGTGAGCGCCGCTTCGTGTCAGAGGGCGCGGTTCGACCCGTTCTCTCCGGCCGACACTCGTCGCCGACGCTCGGTTTCCCAAGTGCAGGTTAACCGATCTTCCCCGCACGCTAGCGACGGAGAAAGAAAAGCTCGCCTTGTTCAGGATACCTGGCATGAAGCGCTCGTGTTACAGTTTTGTGCGACCTTATATCTGTTACAAAGGAAAAGCTTTAGGCGACCGTTGCTTTCACCCCGTGACTTACTGCGTTTGTATAGTCCTTTTGGCTTTTGTTGCGTCCGTGTTTTGCACGCTTGCCTTTTCTTATCAAAAAACATATGCATTTGAAATGACTGTGCATTTGAAAGACGTCACTCGTCGGGGGTGCGATGTTAGAATGGCAAGAGTGCGCTTATACCGTGTTTCACTTCGGCGCGCGCAATGTTGCGACGAAGATTTCTTGTCTCATCCTTGCTTCTCTGAGCAGTAATGTGCAAGAAGCGAGAGTATACGAGACTCGAGCGAGTTTCCGCTGACAGAGTCACAGGGCAGCCGCAACAAGGCGCAGTATGCGTTTCTGTCGTGTACTGCCAGTAATTTCGTTCTGTCACGCTACGCACGTCCCTTTTCTTTTGTTATACGGTGACGCACTTCTAAAGAAAGAAAAAATGTACCTAGGGTGCAAGGAAAGAAAGTCGTTCAATAGAAGTCACTCTGTGATATGTTCATGAGTCGAAGACATGTTTGTGAGCATAAAACGTTTTGAATGAAATGAGCATAAAAGAAGTCTCGTAGCTATCACGTACTTGGCCCTTTGCAAGTATAACAAGATTGGCGCGCTCTGTGATGCACTTATACGCAATTCGCATACAAAAGGCGATAACTTTCTACTTTTTGTCAACTATACGTTCGCTTTCCGAGCTCGAGAAATATGTACAGGCGTACGCACCGTTATTGCGTTAAAAAAGTGCTTTACAATTTCATTCTTGCTGGTCTGCTTCAAGGTGTTCACAAGTTAACGAATGTCTAAACAGGTCGTTACCTTTACATTGCATGTGGTTCGAAACAGATGAACGTTGCGTTTTCGTTCTCGATATTTGGGATCGGAGCGCTCAAGTCTCTCCTTCACTTTGCGATTTCACGCATGCGATGGACCATTTACTTCCTGATGCTGAGAAATACCCATGCATGGAAGCACAGCCAAGCACACAAACTAGTCATGGCCATTGAAGTGTCTCTGGCGGTATCTGTTCACTGAAATGGGCCACTCGCATTCTGTGCCGTTGCCATTCAAGGAACGTCGGCCAAGCACTAACGTAGATTGTGAACCTTGCTCGTGGTCACGGCAGAACAGATTCCCGTTTCGATGGGGCGTGGGGAGTGGCCGAAGGAACACATTGCCAAAGAGCACGGCTGCTATTTGGTGGGTGGGTGTGTGTGTGTCTGTATTATATATAGCCTGACGCTGACTTGCGGGCCCTGCCCACACGGCACGCGGTGTGCTGGGTGGCCCTAAAGCCAGGGAGACCGAGAGGCCAGGGATGTGGCCAGCAGGGCGTCTCGGTCGCCATGGTTACAGGCCGCGACGCCAGGTACGGCCACCGGAGTTAGCGCGAAAATAGTTGGCGGCGGCGCCCAAGGTCGGGGCGGACTGACCTCCGTCGGCGTACGTCTCGGAGCCGTAGCCGTCCTGGAGGCCGTTGGCCCAGGTGCCCTCGTACTTGGCGCCGGAGATGAGCGACTGGCGCACGCCGTAGCGGCCCTTGAAGCCCTGCGTCCACTCGCCGCGGTAGCGCCAGCGGCCGCGCGTCTCGACGCCCAAGCCGTGGCGCTTCCCGTTTTGCCACTGACCCTCGTAGCCACTGCCTGAGGGCCACGTGTAGACGCCGGACACCTCGAAGCCGTAGTGCCACGAGCCGCAGTACTCGCCCTGGCCCTTGGGGCCCGTGCAGACGCCGTGGCCGTGCGCCTTGCCGTCCTCCCAGCCGCCGCAGTAGGTGCCGCCATCGTCGAAGTCGAAGCGGCCGCCGCTCATCCTCCTCGCTCTAGCAGGGCACGGCCGTCGCCACCGGCGACATCTCCCCGGTCGCCGTCGTGCTCCCACTGGTTCGGGGTCGTTCGAAGGACAGATCGGGCGGCTTCGCAGTCTTCGCGGCCGCCCCCCCCTGCGAGACGCGCGCCGATCCCCGCTCCGCCGCGCGAGGCGCCAGCGCCTCTCTCGGAACACGCCCTCGTGCGGCCAACGACGACGACGCCGAGGGCCCAGCGCCGCCGCTCGGCGCGCGCCGCCAACGCCGCTTCCCGAGACGCGGGATCCAGTGTGCAAATGCTGTTTACTCTGTGCGGCAACCCTGCTCTGCAGTGAAGCCCGGTGTCGGCTACGCATGGGAGCGGTTTAGATGTTCAGCTGAAAAACAGTGCTTGTGATTCTGCTCTGTGCTTAGGCCGCGTTAACTGGCGAAGGAAAATCTAAAGACTGTGCATTAGCGTCGATAGCCGCCACGAGGAGATTAGCGTGATTGTTAAGCACCCAAGTGTGCGTCACTTACCGAGCGTGTTACTACAATTGGTTTTTATCACTTCGTTTTTGCCGTCAGTTTTTGGTAACGATTGTGCATATAAAGCCGAAATCTGAAAAGTTACTGCACTCACCGACTTCTGTGTAGCCTAAGGTCCGTATGGAAATCTCACCAAATAAAAAAGTTTTCGGCGGAGGATAAAATCACTCAAGCAAGTGCGAAAGTTGGAAAGTCCATCTAGATTAAAGGGCTCTTCTTTCAAACTGATGCTGAATCAGGGCTTTGTCTTAATACTAAAATCACGCGACTAAACGGCACATGCAATCCCAGTGTCTAAGTAGTTAAATATGTCTAAAAAAGGTGAGCGGTAATACGTCTAATAAAACACTTCTTTCGGAGCACACAACTGACAAAATGAGTCGTCCCTTGAAAGAAATCTACTTCGAAGTCGTGTACTGAGTTGTACTCATGTAAGCGCGGAAATTTCCGTTAAAAATCAAACACTTGTAACAGTCAAAGATGGGATGTAATGTCGCGTGTAGCTCTGCTACACATAAAAGGCAGTCCTTGTTGGTTTAAAGTGAGTCTGCAAGATGCAAACTATCGGCGACATGAGCACATGCGATTACCACATCTCACTGTGAGCATGCGCACTGGTGACCTTTCATGCTGCCAAGACTTGCGAAAGTGCGCGCGGCAGACTGCCTTTAATTTTCAAGAGCGCGCGAGTGACTGCCAGTTCTGCATTTGGTTTCTATTCTTTGACGATTCAATGTTTTCGAGAGCTCATGCTAAAAGGACAGGCACCTGCACGGATTCACGAAGCTTTCGGTCGCCCAGACGTTTCATAAGAATGCATTGTAAGTATTTGCGGGTCCAAGCATAATAATGAATGAGTCGATAGCGAAGGTGTCGGGCACTCAGAAACAGCTTTTGTCTAACACAGTCATAAACTTCCGATATTGCTATCTGCATAACACAGTCAGAAAATCAAACACAAAAGGATAGATATAAGCCTGCTGGTGATGGCGTATTCGGTTGGGCCGCTGGCAAGCGCATTCGACGTAGGGAGAACTAACTCGCTGTTAAGATGAAAACGCATTCGTTGGTTCTATTCGGCCACGCGCGCGGTGCCTTTTATTATTATTTTTTTTTTACCTGATTCGGCCTAGCTTAGTTACTGGCTGCGCGTGGTGCTCTATACGTCACTGCCTGCTTCATCGCGGGAACTTCGAATATTAAAGCTCACAGGGCACCGCGTTGTGGTCAAGCGGCCGAGCTCCACTCTGATGACCCTAATTTCTGGTCATAATTTTACCATGTAGAAGGAGTTAATGATTATAATTTTACCATCAGCCAACCATGAACGGTGAATGATAAGAGTGGCATAGAATCGAGCGGAAGACATCGCTACAAGTCGCAGCCCGATTTACTGGGATAGCTCTGACTCTAACGACGCAGTTTTTTTTTTTTTTTTCATTTGGTTAACAACATATTAAACATAGTATTATTCAAGAACTGAACGCACTAAACATGTAGTGGCACTAATCTTGTAACAGGTGAAAGTCTCCCAACGAAAAATGTTTATGAACAGAGTGCGAAAAATGCTTTAGATGCGACGCGTGTCACACGTTTATCAATTCTTTTTTTTTTTTTTTTTTTTTGGTCTGCAGTAACAATTACGCCCAAGTACTTATGATCAAGTGTCTTTCCTAACACTTTATCGATGTTATACGTGGCAAAAATTAAGACTTTTTTCTCGTTAACGTCATGCAAACAATTTTATCAATACTTTTTTTTATTAGGTGAAGAAATATGCGACCACCTAGCTCTTTGGGGCCAGTTATCACACAGTCTCAAACAGAGGGAAAAAAAGGCGAAAATGGGATGGAAATAACAGCAAACACTGCACACTGTATACAGAAGTCACAAGCACACAGGTAGTGTCATCACGGGCACCAACACCGTAAGCACGGTCTCGTTACTTGACGCAGTCACTGCCTCACATTGGGAGAACCCCACACAATCCTTACCGTATAAAGGTTACCTCCAAACTTGACAATTCAGTTCTGCGGAAATCTGAAAGGTGAGGCAGTTTCATTAAAGAGAAAAGTTGTCATTTGCCTGGCAGGAGCACAAAGGCAACCAATACGGGTTTGTCAGAAGGAAAACTTCACAGTTGAAGAAATATTCGTCCTGGTCCGTGGGGATTAAACCCGGATCAGTGCCTCTCCGGGGCGGTCGCTCTACCATCTGAGCTAACTGGGAGGCTAACAGATTGCGTCGCGAGGGCGAATTAATCGGCAATTCTAAGCACAGGGGCCCTGAATATGGCAAATAAAGTCTGCGGAAGCCCGCAAGGTTTATGAAAGGGGAAAAAATGACATATACTTTATAAGCGGAATGCGTAGCACAGATAAATGTATTCTATCACGATCGACACCACGCAGCGTCTGAAAGGTCTCTGTTTTGTATAATCTGGGCCTGCATTCACAAAAGCCTCCCTTACGTAGAACGGTTCCTCATCAGCCGGCGTTCATTCGTCTTCCACTCATGAAAGCGATCGTCATAATAACGAGACAACCGCTGCGTGGCAATGGCCAGTCGCGGACAGCACTTGGGTAAGATAAAACTTTTGTGAATACGGGCCCTAATCTGTTTTTGCTCTTATAGTTTAACGCGACTACAAATATAACACGGTGGAGATTTCCTCGGCGTCAGAGAAGAGAAATGTTGTTACAAGTAATTGATTGACTGATTGATTGATTTGTGAATTTTATGCGCACAAGAACCAGATATGACCCAAGAGCACCAGGGTCATGATAAGATATTACAATTACAACGCGACTCGATGCGCAACAAAACCGTAGCGGCGGTTTTCGAAAAGGGCGCTATCCACTGCGGCAATGTCAGTTTGTGCGGGACCATACTGCACAAACGTCGAGGTCGTCGGAACCCACGTGGGCACTCCATGGCAACGGATCACCCGGCCATCCCGCTATGCTATGCTAACATGGCCACTACACTACTGCCCAGATGGGCCGGACGCGCGCTGTAGCAGCTTGCGCCGTGGCAGCTTGCGCCGGTACGTCCGCGCGGACGCCCATCGGCGCAGCGAATCAGGTCGCTGGACCTAAGTCCTCGGGTAAATATTCTTGATAGGGGGACTAGGCTGACCGCCTTGCGCTGCCGTCCCACTTTCCACTTCGTTGTCATATCGCTATGTTGAGTTGCGCTCTCACACCTCGCCGATCCTCGCCCGTTTTCCGCGTACTCGACAGTATTCGCCTTCGATCAACGACAGGTTGTCTTTTCTGTAAAGCTCAGTCGCCTCGTTGTTGAGCTCGCCGAAATTCAAAGGATGAGAAAGAGGAGCACAAGTTGGGTGGCGGACGTGATACCACAGGACGTGATAGCACTGAGTTCGAAGGCGGTTACTATAATTTCCTTTCGCTCTTCAGTGTGGAATTGTTACCTTGACGAAAAACAGCGGTCATTTTTGCTGAAGTAAACCTACCTAATGATTTTAGCGTCTCAAATAATTGTACCCTTTCGCGTAACCACGCAAGGACAGCTTTTTTTAGTGGTACTGTGATAAAAATAATCTCGTCTGAAGCAATCTGGGGATCAAACTGCGCTGTCACTAATATAGGCCTAGCTTGTTAAGTTGAACTCAAGTTTGCATTTTGCAGCGAATAAAAAAAAAGTCACAGGCCTGCGCAGCACACGCAGCACAGTCACAGCGTAAGCTGGTGGAGCGGCTCAAGAGTAGCTCCAGTTTGGGCACCACGCACAACAGGGTCTTCGCGGCAGTCTGTTCGCCTCGTTTTGACGAGAATGATCTGAACTGTCCGCCCGGCGTCGACGGCGAGCTGCGGCTTGTAATGCTCTCTGACTTAGAACTACAACTTACATGTCGGGCGCGCCGCCTTTGCAGGCACTTTAACTAGATGGCGCCACCATGTTGGCGGAGGCTCGGCAGCTCGGGAGCGCGTTGATTGCGCGCCTCGTCTGAATCGCATATCGTCGTCTGCGCCGGCGGACGCTGCGTTTGCAGGCATCTTACCTAGATGGCGCCACCATACTGGGGGAGGCTCGAGGCGTTTCCCCCTGCGTGCTTGCGTTATATATGGGTATTTTCCGCGCCACGATAGCAAGCGCTTGCGTGGCTCAGTGGTAGAGTATCCGGCTCCCACGCAGCGGGCGCTGGTTCGATCCCGGCAGGAATCGGGTGCTTTTTTCGCGTTTCCGGCGATAGCGGTTACGCAGCCGCCGGCGGCGGCATCATCGCGACCCAAAACGGCTATTGGAATGAGCCCATAACAGCTTACGCTGTAAAAGAAAAGGAACGGAGATATATGCTTACAATTGATGTGGAGTGCGCATTAACTTCCTCTTTTAACTTCGTCCTACAGGTATGCAGAATTTTTTTATAACCAGTGCAAGGTTCGTTGCGAATACGCTATTAATTATGTCGCGCAATTTTACCACAGTAGGCGGAAGGCCAGCAAAACATGCACAAAAAGCCACGAGGAAGTGCCGCAACATTGATTGTTTTGCTGAGTGGCGGCCCCCGTTGAATGACGGTGTGCCGAAGCTTCTTTCAAATAAAAATCCGCCTCCATTCCACCCTGTGAAAGGGGATGTACAGCGAAGCTGTTGCCACCACACAAGCACCACCACTACAAGCGACGTATGTCACGAACGCACGCACGTGTGCGGAAGTGCAGCATACATGCTCATTCCTACAGGCCCTCCGCCAAGCGCAAGTGCCTTATTGAACTAATTCAATTTCCCAAAGTAAATTGCGTCAGAGAATTCGTAAATTACGACTCACACACAATCTGCAGACATGATATCTTCGCATTGTAATTCGAATATACGAGAAAACATATTTTTGTTACGCGGAAACTCAAAGACAACGCCCTTTTCCAGCTGCCGTTTGAGGTCTGTCCAAATGGCCGCGGCTGCTAGGTGGAGGTATGGTTTTTGGACAGTGTTTTCCATAATGTCGATTACGGTTGCAGCACACGTAGTGCGACAGATGCAACGGGCAGAGCACCCACGCATCAAGGACAGATACATTGTGTGCACACGAACGTCACGCGCGCACGCGCGTGTGCGGAAGTGCAGCCTATACATCCTCATTCTCCTAGGCCCTCCGCCAAGCGCAAGTGCGTTATTGAACTAATTGAATTTCCCAAAGTAAATTGCGTCAGAAAATTCGTAAGGTACGACTTACACGCAAGCTGCAGACATTATAGCTTCGGATTGTAATTCGAATATACGAGAATAACGGCATCGTCACATGACGATCTCACCTGATGACGTAATCTGATAACGTCGTCACGTCAAACACGTGACGTCAGGCGATGACGTCTTCGTCAAGTGATGATGTCACCTGATGACGTCACGTGATTCCTCTTGGTGAAGCAGCACACTGTGCGCTTCCCACTTTATTTCACTGTCTGCGGGATTGGTCCAATTTTTTGTGTGAGCACCGCGCACGCGGTGGCGAAAAATACCGACCAACTAGAGGCTAACAGATTCGCTGTAAAATAGATGTTCTGCGCATTTCGTGCACACATGTTGCATTGGAGGGTAATGTATTATCATTTCACGGCAGCCAGCACCGTTTCATTGCCGCAAAATCAAGGCAACTCGTTCACAGCGCCGCGCCGCCGTGTATATGTTTCAATGCGTGCCTCCGACCGCCTATCCACACTAACACGGCGACGGTGCTGCCACCTGTGGCTCGATCTCGCGGCGAATTGTGTTATGTGATAAAATGTACGTTCTTCCATTGTAAGAATATAGCAGTTCTGTTGTAACGTATATGCTACTTTGTAGCGCGAATATATCTGCGCCTCGTATAGCTTTGGGATGTTAAGGTACATAATTTTGTACGTTAACTCATAACACAAGTTGCTCACCAGCACTCTCGCCGCCCCCCAAAAAGGTACTACTGATACAAATACCTACACGATTGTTCTACGGTCGTTCGATACGGTCGTTCTGAAGAAGAAAAAAAAACGAGAAAGCGCCGATACACAGCCCCCATTGCACATCGGCGGTCATTGGCATACCTTGGCAAGTTCACCACTCCCAAACGTACGGTCCCTCGTCAAAATGAGGTTGAAAAACGCGCCTTATCTGTGACGTCACTCACGTGACATTTCTCACTCAATCAACAAGTTGACATCTCAGTTGACAACAAGGTGACTATCTCAGAAAGCGCTCGAACGTTACAAAGTTTTCCAATTGCAAGTCTACCGTTATACGGGCTCCAGCGTGCGATCCTTCACTGCCTTTTTACAGCGCCAACATTGCTATATTGTCACGAGCTGAAGTAGAAGAAGAAAAAGAAGAAAGAAAAGGAGGAAGAGGAAGGCTGACGTGGCCTGGAAGGAGCGAGGTGGGAAATGGCAGAACACCGCTAGAAGAGAAGAAGGAAGAAGTCCGCTAGAACACTGGCTGAAGAAGGCGGTGAATCTCAACGTCATTGGTTGTTGTTGTTGGAGCCATGTTTTGAGGCAACAACAACAACAACAACAACAACAACAACCAATGAAGTTGAGATTGAAGAGTTGAGCAGGACGAGGACACCAGTGGCCCTGCACCAGTCGGGCTTGATCCTCCACGCCCCGTGGCAGTGCACCATGGTCACCAGCAAAGGCTTGGTCCGAGGACAACGGCCCCGTCCTATGCTACCGGGACAACCTCGCCCTCACCGACGGCAACGCTCGACAAGCCAGGCCTATTCTACGGAGACAACCCTCAGCAGAGATGCCAGTATTCCACCGGGCAATGCGAAAGACCTACACCAACTCAGACATGTAAGTGCCACATCGCACGTGACTTATTAGGGCGTTTTAAGAACTTGTGAAATGATTTAAGAACTCGGGAAAGATATTTATGGGAAGGGCAGAGATCAAACTCAGTGTAACGACTTTTGCGGTTGTATACAGATTTGACGTGGACTTATCGGTGTGGTACATTATAAATGTGTTTTGTGTGTCTTTGTCCGGATTCATGTCTCGTGCACCGGTAACCGTGACATATATCAAGAACCAGAAAATTGTTTCTTCAAAAAAAAAAAACATCATGCGTCATGTTTTGTCATGTTGACAAAAGCAGGAAAACGATTTTTGCAAACATTCCCTTCCGGGATGAATATAAAAGCGACCTATTTATAGTCAAGAAGGTGAGGGATAAAAGCGGCGTGCAGTCGCCGTGCATGTATATAGTATGGTCCATGCATGTCCAGAATAGCATTCCAAAGACGCAAGGTCGCTCTTTGGCCTTAGAAGCCCTTGCGCCAATAAAATTTAATCATCATCATCATCATCATTTTCAATTTTTTGGTTCAGCTTAAAACATCTATTTTCCGCTTACAAATCCGGCAAAATAATGCTACCGGTCTTAAACTATACCTAATAATGTCTATAATATCCAAAATCACGAGGATATACGCAGTAGTTAACTATAAAAGTTTAAAATAAGACTTTTTTTTTTTTTGAGCGGTGGGAAGTGTTATGCGAACTTGTGAGTTTTAAAATAGCCAATCTGTATTATCTATGTAGTGAGGGTTCATTCAAGGTGATTCATGTGATCATACAATAATATTGGGGCCCTGGGTCATCAGGGGCACGAAGCCCCCCCCCCCCCCCCCACACCCACACATCACCCGCAGCAAAATTCCTCCACGCGCTAGAGGCGCAGCGCACCTGGCGAGGAGGCGCGCGCTCATTATTGAAACGATTTGACACCGGGCGCCGCTCGCAATTCTCCACAGCTGTTTCTGCTCTCGGGCTGCAAACATGCCTCGACCAAAGAAGATGAGCTTTGGAATAAATTCTCCTTTGTTTGTAAAACACATTGATAAAGCTCCGGACCAGTTGCATGCCTAACATACTGCAAATGTTGTAATTTGTCCCCTCACTTTGAACTTAGCCTAGACATTGCCCATAACGCCCGTATTTTCCCCAAATATAACCAAGGACCCTTGATTAGTTCACCGAGGACCTCACAAAAACCAACTACGAACGTCTTATGACGCATGAAAATAAGGGGGGGGGGGGGGGGGGGGGATGGCCCGCCATCCTGCCCTGCGAACGTGAATGTCCAGCGAAGCTACAGCATCAACCACCACACATGGTGTCGAGCATTGATTCACGCTGTTCTTCTGGTGTGTTTAATTTCCGTGGTCTACCCATGGCAGTCTTGTAATGAACTGAATGAGTTGCGAGATGAGTCTCCCTTTTAGATATGCAAGCGTGGTATATATATATATATATATATATATATATATATATATATATATGATGTCCCAGCTATCACGCAGCACGATTAAAAATGTCACAGTTTCGCCCTAAGGGCGAAGCAATGAATGCGATAGCAACACAGCAATGTCATACGAAGTAAGGTGAGCGGCTTTGGTAGCAATATGAATTGTAGTAAACATGAGCTGATTAAGTAAGCAGGTGTGCTGCGGCGTAAGTAGACCGACATGAAGAGAGACTCGATGACCACGAGAAGGCGCGTGTGAAACGGTGGTGTTGATGAGAAGCGCTTCCCGTGGGCAGCGCGTGCGAAGGGACACACCTGTAGCGCTGCACTGCCGATCCGGGCAGCATTACATGTGTAGCGTGCGTTGGAAAATGTGGCCCGACTATTACTAACTGAATGAACAAGCGTGGTGTGAGCGCGCACAAACAAACATGAATAGATCACACTGAATGACTGCAGACAATGACTGTCAAAACGCTGGCAGCAAGCCCATACGCTGCAGCGGGCGAAGGTACGTGTGGTCTATCGCTTCAACGGAAACTGAGCGGCGAATGCACAGTGCATAAAGGTCAGAGCCGTGTGGAGATAAGAGACTGTGCGGGCGAGCGACGAGCGCGGTTTTTGGCAGAGAAGTGCCCCCCCCACTCCCTCCGGCGCTGGCTTTCCGCTTCCTTGCTTGCGCGTGGGAGATTGAGTGCGTTCGCTCTCCGTGATAGCGCGCGTCCCCGCACGCTTCCGCTCGGGCATACGGCGCGCGGCGAAGATTTTATCTATACGGAACCTCACGGCGACGGCAACGGCGACGCCAACGGCAGAAATCCGGTTGAAGTGTCCAAAAAGCGGAACGGCGTTACGCGAGGCAAACCTAGTGCGTATTGCTTCCAGTGCCGCCAGTAATTTTTTCGTTGCTGAGATTTCATTAGCTAATTGTAATTAATTATCTAATTAAGTCGAGAAGTACTGTCCTAATTATCAAAGTGTCAATGAGAAAATTGTAGAGCGACACGAAAAACTCCCGATACAGCTTTCTGTTGCTTCGTGCGTGCTACATAAAAGTGTTTTTCCGAGCGTGAAAGCCCGCGAATACACTCAAAGTGCCTCGAGTGACCAGTCGCGCGGCAATTATGCGTGTATTCGCGGGCTCCTTTCACGCTCGGAAAAACACATTTATGTGGCACGTATTGAGCAACAGAAAGCTGTATCGGGAGTTTTTCATGTTGCTCTACAATTTTCTCATTGACACTTTGATAATTCGGGCAGTACTTCTCGAGTTAGATAATTAATTACAATTAGCTAATGAAATCTCAGCAACGAAAAAATTAGTGGCGGCACTGGAAGCAATACGCACTATAGGTTTGCCTCGCGTAACGCCGTTCCTCTTTTCTTTAAATCGTGCTGCGTGATAGCTGGGACACCCTATATATATATATATATATATATATATATATATATATATATATGCTGTATGCCTGATTGCAAGAACTATTTGCCGTTTGCCTTCAATTGTTCACCTGGCATTTTGTGTTCATGCCACGAAATTTTCCGACCAGCGAGAAGTATACAGCTTCGCTGTAAATATTATGCGTGGCTCTGCTACCGCAAACACCAGAGAGCTGGGGAAAGCATAGTAAAGTAGTGGCAAACCACACACTTAGTTTCCTGGCGCTCAGTATTTCTTCGCGATGTTCTGCCTAGCATGGCGATGAATTCAACCGGCCACGTTCACGAGCCTCCGGATCTTGATTTCTTCGCCTACGCAAACTCTCGGCTTCCCTAAATCTAAAATCGGGATGTTCTCTTCTGCGACGCTTGGTTTCAGCTTTCCTAGCTCTCGCTTCAGTCTTTTTGGAAGCAACTAGTGTCCAGTTCTCTGGTTGAAGCCTGCGGAGCCGCCGCCAGAGGCACCGGCTGCAGTCACAGACACCAGGCGCCTTCGGCGCGAACGCGGGGAAACGCGACCGGCGTCGGCAGCAGCTCTACGCGTCCCTCTACCACATGCCTTCACTCCTCCTCTCCACCTCGCATCCGCTATGCTGCGCGATGCTATTTTTATACTCTGCTTTCGCTCTCCCTCAGCTCTCTCTCTCCCCAGCTTGGCGAAGCTGGTATGGGGTATGGAGCTTTGTGGTTACGCCAAGAAATTTTCCGACCAACGACAGGTAGACAGCTTCGCTTAAAACGAGGGTTCAGTAATTATTTGCAGCGCTTTTAACTAGACCAGGAACGTAAATATATTGCCAGACATGACATCTATTATGACCAGCCCTTACTTTTCCACGAAATATGAACCTGTTGTAACCTGCAGCTATGTCGAGACACTGCGAAGCATAGCTGATAGCAGCCATTTTTTTACAAAGGCTGTGTTTGATCCAAACGCATTTCACTTCGCACAGAGAGTTTCCATAGCGTACCACCAATTTTCGCTAAATTTGGTCTCGGTGGCTTTTATAGTTCTGCCAGGGCGGCGAACTCAATTCTGCCCCGCTCGTTAGACACGCTCATAACATTCTAGAGTGCTTGCATCCGTAATTTATTGCGAAAGCCCCAATTACCCATCTATTTTGAACTTCACCATCGCATCACACATTACCAATTATCTTTTCCTTACAGTCACCAAGCATAACGAAGGTTTCTCCTTTAGTTCAGTGAGGACACCAGGCGAACCTAACACATCACGCATGAAAAAGTAAAAATGAAAAAAGATGGGGGTTCAATAAATATTTGCACCGCTTGTAAATATGCCTGAAACGTTAAAACTACGCGGCACATGACACTCAAAATGGTGCCTATTCCTTCAAAATATATAATATCTGATACGCAGAGTTCTCTTGGGACATTCGGAAACCTAGCTATTAACAGCAGAGTGATACTTTCAAATACCTGCTTACAGTTTTTTTTTTTTAAGCTGTATTTGATCAACACGCATTTCCCATCGCACACAAACTTGGCGTATTGTTCCCCCTATGTTGGCAAAATTGGATTTCAATTGTAGTTGTATCATGCCAGCGCTGCCGTCTAAGCTTTACACCGCTCGTAAGACAGACTAATAACGCTATGGACCACTGGCATACGTATTCTACAAGAAAAGGTGGATTTAACCCAACCATGTGGAACATTACCTACACAATACCCATACCACGCCTCTAGTTTTCCCCAGATATAAACAAGATGCCTTGTTTAGTTCGCCGAGGACACCGGAAAAACAAACTACGAATCTCTTATGATGCACAAAACAGATGGAAAAACGAGGGTTTAGTAATTCTTTGCAACACTTGCATTTAAAGCAGAAAAGTTAAAGTTTTGCAACGCATTGCGCTTTACAATCTCCCTATTTTAACGGAATTTCAAGTCCGTATCTCATGCTATTCCTTTAGGAGTCTGGAAAACATTTTGATTAGCGGTAGTATGACACCCTATAAACCGCTTCAATGAGTAACTTTTTACAAAAACTGTAATGAACCTACACAGAATAAAATTTACCTCTCATCACTCAGAACGATGCTTCGTCCTTCGAATAAATCTAAACACCGTGCCCCGCACATTTTACCGAGGATGCCGGGGGATAACAACTAAATGCCGTGTATAACGCATAAACATTGGGAGAAAGCGAGTATTCAGTAATTGTTTTCAGCATACATAAGCAACGTACACAGTTCAAAATTTCGGTACACGTCACTAAAAAGTGGCTCTCATTTCTTCAAAATATGAACTATCTATTGCTCCTGTCGGGAAACAAGTAATAGTGTAGCTCTTATATAGAAACAGCCTGAAAATGAAATCGACTAAGTCTGAAGTGACACATGCCTTTAGAAAAAAATTAAGTCAGTGTTCTATTGCTATTGAAATGGTTCTGCACGTTCGAACAAGGTCATTTTCACGAACAAATCTACGATAAGTCGTGATTACACAATGAAATACGGCAGTTACTCTTGTAAGAGGTTTGATTAGATTTTTGATCGTGATAAGATACTGAGACTGCAACGCTATTTAGGCTATCTGTGGACGGAGATAATATATTTCCAACTTTGATAATCCAACTATCTCATGCCGTACGGCACACCAGTCCTTGGGCGCGGCTGATTATAATAATTTATCCGGACATGTCCCTCGCCTGCAGGTTAAATATAGCCAGCAGATTGTGTTTTCAAATACGGAGATAGCGGTCCCAAAAAATTGGGCATAATGCCAGTAGCGCAAGCTAGTTCCGCAGGCTACCTTCGCCCGCTACTTTCGCGAGCCTTCACAAGCTACTTCCCACAACGAAACTACTGAAACGCGAAAGCGCGAGCGGCGCAGAGTGCAGAAAACGAAACCCTTCAACCACCTATGTCGTTGTCAAGGGTAACGTCCATTAGTTCTTTTTTTCTAAAAATCAAGTAAAACTGAACAAGTAGAATTTTCTTTCGTGTTATAATGCAATACAATGATATTTTGTCTAAGAGTGGTTGAGTACTAGTGACAGAATTACAATGAGGAGTGCCTTCGTCATCGGCCTATTGTCCCTTTTCGCGGTGCAGTTTGTTCTAGAGAAACGAGATGACGCTTTCGGCGACGGCGCGCACGTGGCCTCAGCGACAGCGCACGAAACCATTACCGCTTTTACCTTGCTCATGGAGGAAGGACCTTGCTTCTGTGTGATCAACTATATTGAATCAAGTGGATTGAAGACGTGTGCAGTAGTTGGCTGCAAAAATAGTGACTGGCATATTAAGCAATGAAATTAATCTGTGTGGCCAAATTCGTGGACCGCTGCTGTAACTGTCCGTACGTGTTACCGGTACTTCGAGATGTACGGCTTTCCTCGAGGATACAGAAATTTTCTTATCCGCCAGCATTTTATCGCTAGAGTACACTCTAGTATCGCTAACCTTCAAAGAAAGCGCTTCAGCCCGGGAACGTCGGTATGAGTGAGTACCGCTCGTTAAACAATGACAAAGGGAGTAGCGCCGCGATTCCTGTCATGGTAAGTTTCGCGCACATGTAGTATCTACACACATTACCCCAACTGGCTCGGAAATTTAACCCCACTCTATCGCCAACGTGTTAAGAATAAATGAATGGGCGCACACTGTATATACACGATAAACGACGAATTACACCGATAGCGCACGAATGGATTTAACTCAAAGGGGACCACTCAAAATTATTTTGAAAAGTCACGGAGAGCACCATTCGAAAAGCCTCGCACGAGCGAAGATATATCTACAAAACAGCTACGTACGTTTCAAGCCTTGTGCGCAGCAAGAACAAATCTATTGGAACTGAGCACCCCCCGAGAGATACGTCAGAAAATAATCAGTGACCGGCAAGCAGTGGACGCGTCACCGCGTGATGAAACGTGGTGAGAAAAACAGAGACATTAAATTGAGTGCAAGGCATGGAAACAAAAAAGACCATGGAGATTTACAAGCATGGCAAGAGAGAGATTAGAAAGAAAAATCTGTACGATCACACAAAGGGCAGTTCCTTGCTATTTCAGGCCCGAGCTGGCTGCCCAAGGACAACAAAATACCGGAGCAAATATTCGCAACAGGATGTGGTAGCAAAAACCCGGAGACAACTCAGCATATCCTGGGGGAAAGGATTCACCCAGCGAGACCCGTCCACCTTCCAGAAGAGTTGGAATTCAAAGCAGATGAAAGTGTTAGCCGGTCAGCAATCGAGATAACCGAGAGACGTTTGGAGTATTGGTGGGAAAAAAGCAGGGAAGCGATTGATAGGATAGGATTCGTTACAGGCATAGGTACGAGGTAGATATAGAGGTTTTAATGAAGAGAGAAATGAAGGAGGTATTTGCAAAATGCTAGGCTGATAATAAGTATTTATAGATTGCCTGATTAGCTCAAGCAGGCTATATGTGACTATTTGCCACCGCTCCGTTTCATAGGGAATGTCAATAAATTATTATTATCATCATCAGGTCCCTAGCTCTAGGGACATTATTACTAACCATTCTATTAGCCTAACAAATAAGAAAACCCTCTTGAAGTATTCTTTCTTTTTCTCCCTACTGCCGCCCGATTCTTGGCCAATCCCCCCCCCCCCCCCCCCCCGCAGTGGGTTGTGCTATAGATATAGGCACCAAACCAAACCAAAATTAGCAACAACGGCACCGCGTGGCGCCTGTCCCCACGATGGCAATAGTGCAAGCTGCTGTTGTTGTTGTTGCCTAACAACGTCAGCACAGCAATCGCGCTCATGATCCCACCTTTCTCTAGCCGCAGAACGAGCTGACGCATTCCGGTAACACGCGTTTCACATGATCGCCGCCGGGTTTCGCGATGTCAGCAAGGTCCGGCTGGGCGACGGGCACCGTTAGTTGTTGTTGCCTCCACACATGGCTCGTAGCCACAGAGGGGGATTGGCCACATATTGGGTTGTTTGAAAAGTGCATCTACCAAAATGCCGAAGGGAGGTAAATGCAAACAATCAACACGAAGCAATAGGCAACTCAATGCTTGAGTTTGAACAAAACTTTTGAGAGGGCCTATACATCTCTCACGTGGGTCGTTCTTTTTTTATTGCGACACTTCAACCAGATTTCTGCCGTCGGCGTCGCCGTCGCCGTGAGGTTCCGTATAAAGTCCAAGGGTGATAAAATCGCCGCCGCGCGCCGTATGCGCGAGTGAAAGCGCGCGGGGGACACGCGCTATCACGGAGAGCGAACGCACGGCGGAAAGCAAACGCGACCTTCGTCGCGCGAAAGGCCGTGGGGGTATGGGAGGGAGGGAGGCGGGGCGACGCTGTGCAGCGGCACCAAATGCGTATCTTGCAACCGGGCGCAAGAGGAACTGGCCACTCCATCTCCCACGCGAAAGCAGGGAAAGCGGGAAGGCAGCGCTGGAGGGAGGGGGGGGGAGCTTCTACTCTGCCAACAACTGCGTTTGTACTTTGCCCGGCTGTGGCGGTCGCCCGCACCGTCTCTTAAAAGCGATCTCCACACGGCTCTGACCTTTGTATGCGCTGTGCATTCGCCGCTCAGTTTCCGTTGAAGCGATAGACCGTACGAACCTTCGCTCGCTGCGGCGGCTGCGCTTGCTGCCAGCGTTTTGACAGTCGTTGTCTGCGCTCATTGAGTGTGATCTATTCATGTTTTCTTGTGCGAGCGGACACCACGCTTGTTAATTCAGTTAGTAAGCGAATGTGTCCAAGTTTATGCAGCCGATAAAACTACTATCCCTACTCCGAATAGCTCTCTACTAATTTGCTATCGCAATTGATGCTTCACCTTTCGGGCGAAACTGCGACAGCGACATTTTTTTTATTTCTTTCTTTTTTGCCAGCCCTTGACCTACCCGATTCTTGGCCAATCCCCCAGAATAGGTACGTGCCAGTATATCACAAGGATCTGCATCTACTTCCGGTACGTCGGCGCGCACATTTATTCTGGTGCCTCGGTGCTCCTCGCCCGCCAGCGAAGAGGACATTGAGCCACCCTAGTGATAACAGCTATAGCAGAGAAAGAAAGATGAGAGAGCATGTCTTTCAAAGGTACAACAATGAGAAGAGGCGAGTGGTGGAAGAGAGCACTATAGCTAGTGCGCAGCGCGTCGCCAGCACATAGTTGGCCGCGCCAAATTCATTGCGACAAAGCCAAATTAATCCAGTGGCATGCAAATTGGCCCTCCTGTCACTAATTCTCCAAGGTCCTGCTGACACACTCAGTAGACTGCTGCTGCCATCAGACAGCAATTGTTCATGCTTGAGCAAGCATAGCCAAGGCTATTGTCACCAGTTGCTGGGGTCCTCATAATATGATCCAGAAAGCATCCCCAGCGGGGCCAGAAGGAAATCCATTCACGGCAAGAACAAAGCTCCATGCATTATCAGCTGCGTCATACGTGAAGCTGGTTCTTGTTGCTCCAAGGTAGTGTCCTCACCTAATTAGCAGCCTGCACAGGCCCACTGAGGGCCTCCTCAATTTCTATGTTGCCAACTCTGCAGCTTTCCTCGTCATACTGACGCTGGCGTAGCTGCTTATGTCCACAGAAGCCCCATTTCCTTCTCGTGTAGCCGTTTGCATCACTGTCTGCGACATCGCGGAAATATATTTTATTTATTGTCAATACCTCAAAGACACCATAGAACGGGGCCTTGCATGACAGGTGGTCAATATCAGGTCAGTAAAATAATGAGGGCGGTCTTGAAGTGCGCGGGATTGCTGTACAGGATCACGTTCGCAAGAAGATTGCTTTATTCCTTGGTCGTTTGTGTGAAAAGTCTCAGTTTCGCCCAATAGGCAATGGATTGATAGCGATAGAAAAGCATTGGACAACTACACGAAGTAAGGTTCGTAGTTTTATCGGCCGTATAAATTGCAGTAAACAGCCACTTATTTATTTATTTATTTATTTATTTATTTATTTATTTATTTATTTATTTATTTATTTATTTATTTATTTATTTATTTATTTATTTATTTATTTATTTATTTATTCAGTTACCTCACAGGCTCCCGAAGGAGTATTGCGTGAGGGGAGGATACAGGAAATTAGCAAAAAGAAGAAAGGAGTACAAATAAATTATACATTGTTAGCGGGTAAACATGAAAGGACAAATATCTAACAATATAAATAACACGATAATGAAACAAAACGACTGTGTGAAGTAGCAAAAAAGGAGTACCAAGAAATTATACAAATGGAAGCTGGTGAAGATTAAAGAATAATGTCAACGCAATGCAAAAAAAAAAAACTAACAAAAACTATACAACTTCGCTATAAGTCATTACTTTGGTGCACAGTAAGGTTACTTGTGATGAATTATGCAAATAATGTGCATAAGCGTGCTTTGAAGGAATCAGGGTCAAGAATGTCAACTATGTCGTTTGGTAGGCTATTCCAATGCTGATTACTGATTAAAGTAACACGCATGCATGGTGTCACGCGCGCACAGGCAAGCATGAATAGATCTCACTCACTATCACAACACTGGCGGGATGAAGAGCGCCGACAGTGGGGAGCGAACGCTTCGTGCGCTTCAACGCATCTCTGAAACTTGAGATTACGCGACCTCCAACGCCAGGCACGTGGGAAGACAGCGCACATGAAGCCATAAGCCATCTCGGCCCGCCCAAACAGATTACTCCCAAGATAAGGCGCGTGGGTTGCGTATGCGCTCAGCCGTGGCCTAGTGGTAGAACGCCCGCCTCGGCTGCGGGAGGCTGTGGGTTCGATTCTCACCGCCGCCGGGCACCCACTGGTTCAAAAGGGTACAAGCGTACCCCGGCCTGGCGTTCGGCTTCCTTCAGGGGTGATACGCTTGGGAAAGGAGCCTGCGCCCTGAATTCCCGTCGAAACCAACGTGAGCTGTCGCACGTTTTCCCTCGCACCCACAGAATACGGCGCGTGGGGCGCGACCTTATCGCACTTGGACTTTAAACGGAACATCACGGCGACGGCGAAAATTTGCCTGGAGTGTCAATATAATTGATATCGCGATAAATGGGAAATAATATGCGCCGTTGTGCGAGCATGGGGGGTTACAGTTTTCTGCATGTGAGATATGCGGTCAGACGTCCCATAGGTTGCGGCATTATGACAGGGCTGTCAGGCAGCGGTGCATTATAAGAGAGAGAGCGATAGAAGTGGTGAGGGAAATGCAGGGAGGTTAACCAGGCTGAGCCCCTACCCTGCACTGGGAGAAGGGGAAAGCAGACTGAATGATAAACAGAGAAGTTCACGGTATGCACAGACACACGCAATGAAGCGTTCATCGTTAGGACGTCACAAGCAGTCATGAAGGCTGGCGCATCTCAAAAAAACGCAGCAGCGTTTTTGTAGCTTAGCACATCGCAGACGCACGAGGCCACGGCCCCGTGATCTTCTGTAAAAGGCCCGTCATCTATTTTGCTTGAACCTATCCGAAGGGCAGCTACACAGGAGGTGTTTTAACCCCACAAAGCCCGAACATCATTAACACAAACAATATCCACATTTTTGGCCATGGAGAGTATATTGGTACGAAGGAAACTGAAATGATAATTGAGTAAAAATTAATTACTCAAACAGAAAACTCCCTCCAGCACAAAAAAAACAAAAAAAAAAAAAAAAAAACGCTAGTGTGGGCTTTACATATAGGATTTACAGCGCCTATACTTGCAGGCATGATAAAATTTCGTTAAAATGCTGAGTTTGTGTATTATACGACGCATTTTGAGGCAAGGTAGGCCAGCTTCGAATTTTAAATCCGTGGCATCTGTTAGGCGGGAGTACTGGAATTAGATAAACCTGATGCCATGATTTTGCACAGATTCGAGGGTGTTAAATCAGGTTGGACTGGTACGGGTCCCATACTGCGCATGCGTATTATAATTTCGGTCTTACGACGGTAGAGTAAGAGCCAGCTGATTCGCGTGCCCAAATTGTTGACGATATGTAAGAAATTCTGCTAACCACTGGAACACTAGGGGACTTACATTTGGCTGTGACAGTTTTAGTGGAAGGCGTTTATGCGGGACCTTATCGAAAGCCCTTTGGAAATCAGAAAGATAGAGCGTTCACATGAATATTTGAGTCTAAACTTTTGCATATATCATTGAGAAATAAGGGAGGTGGGGATGTCGCAGGAAAGGCCTCTTGAATTAAAGCTGTGCTGGTTTGGGTGATAACAGTTCAGGGGTGTTAATATCTTTGGTGTAAATAACATGTTCCATTATCTTTGAAAATGTGAGTGACATGGGGCGGTAGCTGTTACCTGATGCCTTCTTTAGAACTGCATGGAACGATCTCGCCCACTTTCCAGTCACGAGGAATGGAACCAATGGCAGGAATTGCTGAAAAATGTGGGAGTTTTCAAGGTGCGTTGACTGCTGCTGATCAAACTTCTTAGTTTGGTTGGTTTGGTCGCTCGGTCTTCTGTTTTGCTGCTACTTTTTGCGCAGCCACAATGCAGCAGAGACCACCGAGTTTGTAGAAACGCTAGGAAATTATTTATATGGCACTCTGAGGCTCGCTAGTGGTTCTGGGGTGTCCATGTCCAGGACCTTCATTTACGCAAAAACAAAAAAAAAAAAAGTGAAGTCGAAAATGAAGTGTCAGTACTGCGTTAGCGGGGACGTAATTGAAAGGTCGTTTTGCCTTCGAAAGCGCTGAACGTTCGGGGTAGCATGGATTCCAGCTTTCTCCTATCGAAACTGAAACTTACAAAATTGTTTAACGACTACCATGCTTTACTAGCCCAATCGGCATCGTCATTACGGCGTCCGTAGCAGGTTTGCACGAGTGCGTGAAAAACATCGTGGTGTATGGGACGTTTTGAAAAAAACAACGTAATGATGAATTCTTCTTTAGTTGATGTCCAAATGTATGTTCTTTGAAGGCGATTTCACATAAGTAGCCACCTTCCGGTAAGAACTTTCGTTTGCAGTACAAGCGTTTTTATTCCTGTGATCAGCTCGACAAGCTAAAGAACAACCGCCTCTGACTGACGATTTTTGTCTGTCAAACTACCATTTCATCGTTTCCCTACTTACGATCGCGAACTTCATGCACATATGCTTTCCATAGGAGTTGTTTATACGACGCTTTCCGTGAATGGTTTGCGCACAGCTAGATAATCACTGCAAATGTCTTGTTGCATAGCCTTTAAAAGCTCACACCTCGTAGTGATAGCTTCTAAAGACAACTACAGCTTGTTCATTTTGTGTGTGTGTCCAGGTTTCCATTCACTCATGGCTTTATCAGAAAAGGAACTTGCTCTTCTACTCAGGTAATAAGTTGCTCTTCACTCACGACCCGTTTTCTTTTTTCGCCAACGTGGAAGCAAAAAATTGCTGTGAGTACTGCAATCTGAGCTGTTCTTATCCTCGCACACTTTTGTTTATTTCAGCTTGTTGCAGGATGAGCAGCTAGAGAAGCAAACTTTTGAATCCCTAGGCCAGGCACTTCAGCACAATTTCGCCAAGCAAGACCACTTCCGTGTCAGCTGTGCCCTGGTTTGTTGAGTGCATAATACTTTTATCTCCAGTTTTCACTGAGCAGCTTCTAAGCCCATAACAAAATCTGAAAGACTATAGAGCAAAATACTTTTTAACAGTATTCCTGGTTAACACTTCCAATTTATGTGGAAGGAAACTATTGATTGATGCAAATAAAATATCTTCAACAAAGCTTGCTGCCAGAAATCAGCATGGGATATCTACACCTCATGGCACTTCTTACTTGTCCAACGTTACAAAAATTTGAGTGTCATACTCTGGCAGACACTAGTACGGTCATTACATGCAATTTTGAGATTACCCTGTGCCTCAGTTAAAATGCACTGTGCCATCCACTTGTTTGAACACACAATATGCTCAATTTCTCTTAGCTTTGTTGGTAGCATAGAAGGGCCATCCTTTGGAGGACCAGTTTGGTGCATTTAGCAAGCACTGGAAAATAGCAGCATGTTATGCCATGAAAATGTTCTTCAAGCTTTCAACAAGTGTTTTAAAGTAGAGTGCAGGGACATTTCTGAACCTTATAATCTTTGCCTCTTCATCAGAGCATTTGTTTGGTCAGGAACTTGGAAGTAAAGGTAATGAAACTTCTGACATTGATCCCATCAGCTGAATTGGAATGGGTGCAGTTACCCAGTTGCTCGACATAATCGCCACATAGCCTGGAAAATACTTGGCAGTCACTTGGGCAATCATGCTAGCAACTACTGGTCACTGCCCTAGTGACATTGGCTGGTAGTGCGGTGGTTGTTGCTGTGGTGGAATTTCCTCAGGAGGCAATGGTGGGAACAAACGAGTAATTCAGCAATAGCTCCAGGCAGGGGCTCAAAGTAAAAATACTTGGAAATCGAAGCACATTTTTGTGACTAATAAGAGAGGGAATAATGATGTTTCATTTCTGAATGCCCAAATCACTGGAAAACTGCATGCTCTTAAGAAGAAAATATGTGTGTGTGTGCCTTTTTAAATGTGTGGAAGCTACACCATGTGCAACCAGCATTGCTATTGCATCACCTGCTCTCGTGCTCTGGAGAGCGTCTCTTTCCCATCCTCTTAGGCTCATGATTTGCGCAAGAATCGCCACACAGTGCACTAACAGGTCACATAGCCTGTACCGCAGCCGTGGCCTAGTGGTAGAACGCCCGCCTCGGCTGCGGGAGGCTGTGGGTTCGATTCTCACCGCCGCCGGGCACCCACTGGTTCAAAAGGGTACAAGCGTACCCCGGCCTGGCGTTCGGCTTCCTTCAGGGGTGATACGCTTGGGAAAGGAGCCTGCGCCCTGAATTCCCGTCGAAACCAACGTGAGCACGGAAATCAAGTGGTGTCTGGGCCGTTCCCATGGCGGTCATTTCCCATGTGGCGCCCCAAGCACCTATTGAGGTGGGGGCACCTTCGGGTTGAGGTCAAACACCCCTTTCCAAGCGTTGAGGTGCCCCCACCTCAATAGGTGCTTGGGGCGCCACATGGGAAATGACCGCCATGGGAGCGGCCCAGACACCACTTGATTTCCGTGCTCACGTTGGTTTCGACGGGAATTCAGGGCGCAGGCTCCTTTTCCAAGCGTATCACCCCTGAAGGAAGCCGAACGCCAGGCCGGGGTACGCTTGTACCCTTTTGAACCAGTGGGTGCCCGGCGGCGGTGAGAATCGAACCCACAGCCTCCCGCAGCCGAGGCGGGCGTTCTACCACTAGGCCACGGCTGCGGATACCTGTAGTATCGGCCTTAAGTGAAACACGAACAGCACAATCTTTTTTTTTTCCTCCTTTTTTTTGGAAGCAAGAAAACAAAATTACTTGAATACCCTTGAAGTATTAATTAAATAAATAAAATGCTTTTGAAAGCAGGAAGTGACGTCATGCCATTTAGGCACTCCCAAGTTCCATCATAAGTACAAGAAGCATTGTTCAGTTCTGACTTCTGATGTGTCGTATGAACTAAATTTGAATACTACTTTTAAAAACACCATTGTTGAGCACCATATTATTGTTATCTATTGATGGGGGGTTCTTTGTCTTGCAGCTGTAAGGGTTGGATGATGCCGCAAGAACCAGTGCTGTGCTAGCAATGCTAATTCAATTCTAAACGCATTTAGCAGCTAGTTGTCACCGTTATGAACTTTGTGTAGAAGCCTTATGCTAGTAGATTAACATTGTGCTATAGGTTATGTATAACCTATAGTGTGGTAAATGTATAACCCAGGTGTGGAAAATGCTAAACAGAACATATACCGACTGTCGTAGCTCAGCGACTATGGTGTTTTACTGCCAAGCACAAGGTCACAGGCTCCTTGCCATGACAGCTGAATTTTGCTGAGAGCAAAATGTAAAAACACGTCTGTATTTAGATTTAAATGTACATTAAATAAACCCAGGTGGTCAAAAATTAACCCGTATCCCTCCACTACAGCGTCCCTCATAACCCATTGTGCCCCACCCCCTTTGCCAATTTGGGGATGTTAAACCTCGGAACATAGTTTTTTATCGAGCATAGAGGCACAAGATTCTTGCACAGTTGAGTGTGGATGTCTGACTGTCTAGCAGAAATACTTTCAAATGGGTACAGGATTATTTGAATACTTCATTTTGTTTGAGAAGCAGTTTTATGCATGTGAATTTATTTCAGGCCTTGCTCATTCAGCAGTCGGATCTCATCAGTGGGCCATGCCAACGAATAGTTGCACTCTACTTCTTGTACGAAATGTACCGGACTGAGTCGATCCACATGAATCCTTTCATTTCAATCTTTGTTCATCTACTTGTAAGTATGAACCATTTATACTTCTGGAGCTGTATTTTGTAAATTAGATTTCATTTTCCATCTTTTTCACTCTTCGTCATTGACTTGAACATCACTTGCACTGTGCCATTGGTGCACTCTGTCATAAAGAAAGAAGAATGAAAAATGAAATGGAATTCTTCAAAATACAGGCTCTAATCTCCTTTTTGCAGTGTGCTGTGCTAAGTGTGGCATTTTGTTTGCATCAGTTCCACAAGAAAGGTGTTCTGTAGCCAGATCTCATGATTGAGAATAGGTGTATAACACGTGTATTTCGGGTGTTAGCTAGCAATTTCCCTTTCCTGTTTTTGAGTGTATATGAATGCCTTTTTTGGGGGGCTTGTTCACTGAAACGGGTGCAGTTCTGGTTCAGCTCGAGTGAATGAAATAACAGCTTAGTGAAGTAATGTTCATATGTTAAACGGAAGTACAGTGATGGCAGCAGTGGTATGGGTTTGTTTTCATGATGTTATAAATAATAAGATGAAGGATACATAAATCTGCTTGAAAATGCAGTATGGCTTTAGGGTACACTTTTGAATGTGTGAGGGCATCTGGACACATCCGCTTTTTCAACAGAGAGCACATATAAAATTTTCATTGCAGAAGACCCTCACTCGTACTAGTTGTAGAAGGGCCCCCGTGGTGATTTTCTTTAGTCTGTGTACTTCAGGCTAGCTCCTTTGTTACTTCTTGTTACTGCACCAAATGAGTGTTCATCGCATTGCACTGTGAACGATCTGTGTAATCTCGGTGTGATCTGTGCAAGAAGCAGTTTAAGTCAGAATAACTTCGAGAAGGAAAGGTTATCAAAATGCAGCCTTTTGATGGAATGTGACCTTGCATCACTTTTCTTTGACATGCACATTAAATCCAGAGTGAAAATTTACCATTTCATTGTGATAGCACCGTGAGAATGAAGGACTCCTCTTGTGTGCTTTTTACTGGCCACAAATTGTGCAGCAAATAGTCATTATTGATGGAATGTGAGTGCATAGTTTTGTGCATTTCATAGCAGTGTAAAGTGCTAGCATTCTTGCTGGATTTGCTGTGATAACCAACCACTGGCAGTTTGACTATTTGTAGCCGGCTCCAACTGTTTTGTCGGCAGTCTTTAGTCGTCAGTTTGGTGGGCATGGTAGGCACGCTTGCAAAATACCAACAGTCAGCGCAGCAGAGGTACTCTGCAATGGGGCACTGGAAATGCATTCTGATAGGTTGCTAGTAGTTTTACATGTTTTATTGTAGTCTATGTAACACTCATAAGGAACTAAGTACCGTAAAAACCCTAATATAATACGAGGGTTATATTTAAGGCCACAAAATTGGGGGGAAAAGTTTTTTTTGCATAATACATGTTACTGGTGGAGCTGTTGTTAGCACCCTAATGGTAGAGTGGCCAGTCACGGCACATCGTGCACAGGCGTTCGTGGTTTCAGTAGTTTAAGTTTTTCACTTCCATTGCAGCACCTTATGACGATAGTGATGGGCCTGATGGGCTGCCCAGGGCGGCATGAAAACACCCGTCAACGGAGCCCTACATACCACGCTTATTGGTTTCGAGTAGTACAAAACGCGAGGCCCTATTGGTGAATGCATGACGCCACAGTATATCTGTTCAGCTGAGCTGTGCTGTGGCGGGAATTTTGGAGAATTTCGTACGTGGGTGGCTTTGTAGCATTCCTTCCATCGCCAAGGAAGCAAAGTGCTGTGCACAAGAAGTTGCAGACACCGTTTTACTGAGCTGCAGCTTTCATGTATGTACCGTTCAAGTCACGTGATATGAAGCTGCAATGGCAGACTGTTGCAATATGTGTCTATTCGCTTAAGTGCGCATACCAAATCAGAACTGTGGCCCCTAAACAATGAAGTAATTAACTAACAAAACTAATATAAGAATTAATAAGCTGTTTGTGTTAGAACTGTGACTGAGCTTGATTGGTTCTGGTATGTGTTTGACACTGAGACTGCCGGCCACATACATGCTTATGCCGCAAAAGCGCATTTCCAGACATGGCGATCGGTAAATATGGAGATTGAGTGTATGTAGCCTTAGCGCTGATGCGCAGTAATTTTTCTTGCAGAGAAAGAACGATGCCACAGCAATAGTTTCGTTTGTTGTCATTCATTTGTTTACAGTAACATATAATGTGACAACGGCTGTTTAAACACCACTTTTTATGCACAGTCCCCTAAGTTAATGCTGTAACTGACGCTCTGTACCACGTCAGTCGTTCAATCTTTTTTTTACTTGACCTCTCAGCACCTCGGACGATTTTAGCGTCTGCTCATTTCCCTAAATAAAGTTTATTCCTCCTCCTCTCAGCAACGTGTTCTGAAACAGTTTCAACCACTCTATGAACTTTGTGCTTAGTTACGTGGGCCGCTTTACCATCTAAGTCCTGTCCATCTATCCATCGCAATTTTCTAATAAAAAAAATCCGCTGTTTGAGAAATGACTGCATTTTTGCATGGTTTAGCTAGAACGGGATGCACTCTCTACGAGATGGTGCACAGGTCCACAGGTCCTCAGTGACACAGGTGCCTTTTGCAGCAGCTGAACACAAAATTGAAATAAGAAATGAAATCTGGACACACACACACACAAAGCAAGTGAGATCGGCTGTATACATCCCATTGACAGGGTAACTTAATGTGGAGAGCTGCGATGTATACTACCCAGTCAATTTCGCCGTTTGCCACCAAGTCGTGGCCTGATATGTTGAAAACTCCAGCAGGTCAGGCCCATGACCCTCATGACAATTTGCCACGCAACAATAATGGCGATGACGATGCTTGGGGACCGCGCCCTGCTAAGTGTAGTCTGGCGCAGTCGCCGGGTCAACCTGCCTTCGGCACGGTTTGTTGGACAAAAAGTAGCGGACAATGCCCTACGTACATATCAAACACTTTTTGAGTGCAAGAACTACGCACAGAACTTAAATCAAAGCGCAGAACAAGCGATACCGATGTTACTCTACGGGGCGACGTCTTTGATGTACTACCCTGCCAACTTCATTGATCTCCACCAGGTCGCACCACAGTACGTTCAAAACTCCAGCTTTGCAGCCCCATAGGTGCCTGCCACTTTGCAACACTTTTCTGAACCGAAACCATGACTAGATGCTTGGAATGACGTGGAAAGCTTTGGTATCCAAATATAATACACGACGGAGATTACTCATGTGAAATTTTGGAGAAAAGAAAACCACATATTATATGCGGTTCTTTACAACATGTTTCATGCTACAGTGGCTGAAGAACATACATTTGATGGCTGCAAAGTGTGTTCCTTATGAGATTAACAGCATCTGATTATTGCCAGAATCCTGCTGAAGAAACCGGGGGAAAGAAGCCAGAATTTGCACATGTCATTCCGAAGCTGACACTACATGAAAAATACTTCCTTACACAACTGTTGACTGTTCCTGTGAAAGATGTAAGTTATTATTGTATTGCTGCCATTGTTCATATTTAGTCTCAAGCTTCTAGCTTCTTAATTTTCTCCTTTGATATAATCTACTTGCATTTCTCAATTTGCAATGTGCAAATTAGTAGCAATGTGCAATTATTGGAACGACTTTTGAGCAGTGCAAGTTATGCATCGAAATATCATGCTCTGACAACTCACATTTGATGTATTCAATTTCTTGTTGCTTTTACTTATGGTAGCAAGTAATAAGGAAGCCAAAAAGCCAGATTTAAGTCATAGCAGTTTGTGATAATGAGGAAAAGTGCACAGAATGATAGAGGAGGTAATGACCAATCTGCAGTAGCCGTCGCTTGCTAGCTCTGCAGAGTGAACAGGCACACGCACTGTGCATTTGTGGACTGCCTGGTGAGGGTGTCGCTTGAGCCGACATTTTGACAAGTGGACTTGTCTTTGTCAGGTTAAGGGGACAAGTCCTCTTATTGAAACATTGGCTCAACCAACATCCCTAGTTCAACCATTGTTGATCTCTTCAAGTCTCCATCTTCCTGTGAACATATTTCTGGGGAGGACTGCAATAGCTTGGCACAGCATTAATGTCCAGTATTTTTTGAAAAAGTATCATAGTTACTTGGTATCGTGGTGTGGGGTGGCGTAATTAAGTGTGCTCCAGGTGAACTTGCTGCATACTGCAGACGTGCCAAAGTGCTTTACTGCTGAGTTGAGCTACTAGTCTAGATGGACTCTTCTTGGCCAACAGCATCAAGCTCACCATCTGTCGTACCAAAGAGAACCCTGATTAAGCTCTCTTTATGAGCAACACTTATAAGTGGGAAAGTTAATTTTAATAGGGTGTTTTAGGTTTTGCATGCTCTAAGTTAGGGAGACGCAAACCGCTGGGCATACAAAAGAATACAAAAGGAGCACAAAAGAATGCACGCAGAATGTGGGGTTTTCGATATGTAAAGACACTTGGGTGCGCTATTCTAAAGCTCTCTAAAATCAGTGTCCATCCCCTCAGCCCATAGTCATGCCCTGGCTGGTTCCTTGTCAGATTTGGTTCATGCTACTGCGAATAAATTCAGTCGCACTGGATGCAAACAGTCCTTGAAGTTTTTTAACATGTAGGTAGCAGCCACCCCTGGAGATGAGCAAATTTCATCCTCCAGCATCCACAATGCTGAGACACTTGAAAGAGGGCCAGAAGAAGCTCTCGTAACACTTGAAAGCCCGGAATCACTGTGAAATAAGTAAAATTATGTACTGCTGTTGCATGCAGGGTGACACTCCACCATCTCTACATAATGTGTCGCTATTGCCGCTGTCTTGTAAGCTGCCACATGGTGTATTTCACTTTGTAGCACATGACATGATGTCTTTAAGGGAGGACGTGGGTTCTAAAAATTGTTTCCTTAGTTTTGGTTCTACCTGAACTAAACTTCGTGTTTAGATCAATTTTTCATGCTGATTTCAAATCTATAATTAGTTTTTTGATAGCTACTCTAGTTCAGAAAGTATTAAAATCTAAAAATAAATTTCATGAGTACTTCTTATGGGGCTTTTTGGCAATTTCTTCTTGTCAAAGACAAAAAGTAAGATAAGAGCATGACTTTAATGCCAAAGACTTTCTCTAGAGGGTGATGCTATTTTTATTTGTTTGAAAGCATTCTAAAGGGCAAGAAAGCAGACCAACATTGACTGCGAATACATTTTTCTTATTTTCACTCATTGTTACTTTTGATTGTAATTTATAAAATGATGCTAGAGTAACAGAAATAGCATCACCCACTAGATCATTTCATTACGAATACACTGATACCAAACTTGTTATTGTCACTTCACAGCATCATAGAAAAAAGCCCCGTAAGACTGAGTGTGGTGTGTAAAAACATAGAACTGAGAAAAATGCATTTTAAGTTTAGACAGCTGCAACATTTTCTAGAATCCAGCTACAGCAGTATTAATGACATCATTTTGTAGCTCTATTCTTCACGAGAATGACTATACTAAATATATGGCTGTACCCTGCCAGAAAACTGGGAAAAGCTTGTTATAAAGCCATGTACTGCCCCTAAACCAGCATGAGAAACTACATTTACCACTTCATGTGGCCGTTCCAGTGACCTGCAAGCTAAATGAATACACAAATTGTATAATAAAGTAGCCTTTCCATAGACAAATAAACTTACACAATGTTCAAGTCAAATGCACGCACTTATGGAACATTTATTGAATGACCTAAATTGATTATTGTCATTCAACAACACTTTGCTCTACAGCATGCCAGGGCTGTATATGCAGGGTCCTTTGCTGGCTTGTGCCGTTTTGAAAGCCTAATCTTGGTAGCACTACTGTTTAGATGCTCATTTTGCGACTTCCGAAGCTTCTGCGACTAGCAGCTTGAATTTCCGCTCTGTTGCGCACTGTGATGCCAGACACTCCAAGATCGCCGCACTTCTCGCATGCTCAGCCGACTCGCCCACTGAATAGTATGCCGTATCAATGCGGTCTTGGATGCCACTGGACGCGCTGGCTGATGATCCGATGACATCAGATGGGCCGTAGCTATGCCAGTAGAATCAACGGTGACGTTAGATGTGCAGCTTCGGATGTGCAGCGGTGGTTCCGGCCGTTCGGGTAGCGCGCCTTCGTACGCATCCTTCAGCCGTGCGTTCTATGGACGCTTTTGTTTCTTTCCGTAAGATTAACGCGTCATCTTTAGGCGAGCGCAAGACAAAAAGACGGTGCGTGAGCCGCGTGAACGCAAGCGTAGCAGACGCCCACGAGAAACCGGAAGCAACAGAGGACTGAAACGGCGGTGCACGCAAAACAAAAATAAAAAGCAAAATGGCTGCCTCGGTGGCCGCGCCAGCTAATGAAAGGCGCGAGACGGAGGGCTCGTCCTGCGCGCGCGCTCCGCCCAATCAGAGGCCCAGAACCACTCTTCGGAAAAGCGGCGAGAGCGGTCGTTCTGCTTGAGCGGTGCCATTTTGAACTGGCGCAAAATGCTCACAAAGAAAACAGCTACAAAACAAGCCCAAGATGGCGGCGGTCGGCTGGTGGCTGCGCCCGCGGCGCGCGCAGGAATTCTGAATAAATTTTGCCTGCCGCAGGTCGTTTCACGGCTCCCGTGGCATTTTGAAAGCCGATTTTTTCCTATTTACCAATTGAAATCAGGGTTAATAATTTGAGGGCAGGTGCTTGAAGGCCCAAACATTCCTAAAGTGCGTTTTTCCAAAAATTAATTTTTCGGCGGTTTTTTACCATTCTAGAACCCGTGTCCCCCCTTAATTAAGCTTTGTTTTGCAATTCCTTCTCATCGATAGCTTTGTGAAATGATTTGCAGAGTTACAGAGCTTGTGTTTTGTTGTTTTGTGTCATTTATTTATGCTAAACACCCTGCTACAAAAGCCGAAGTGTCTGCTACAAGAGCTGGCTACAAGAGGTCTTTTGACTGTTTCACCATTGATGGTGACTTTTTGCTCGAATTTGGGTGTTTGTCTTGCAGGTGTTTTTATTGTTGCTTATGTTACCGTTATACCTGTACAAATTGCGTTTTTGTTTTCAAAGTGTTTAGCATACAAGCTCTTGCTCTTAACACCTCTGATGATTAGACATTCTTTTTGCAAGTGTAAAATTTCAGATATGATACATGGTAAAAGAACAGTGACAAGAAATCATGTTGGTGTTCATTTCAGTACTTAGAGCACTGATGCCTAAGTACTTCTGTATAGTGCTCATGATAACTTCTTGCAGAAAAACTATTCTCCCACATAGTTGATAGAGTTGCAGCACATACGGGATGCTTGCAGCTGTTTTAAGCTATATGCCAACTTAAAACTTGTTAATGCTCTACTACAAGCAAGTATCTAAACAGCTCGGACCACATGCAGTCGACAGGTGAGCACACACGCAATGTGTGTCCTCTGAAGCAGCAATAGAATCTTGCTCCACATCCGCATAAATGGGCAGCTTTGTGCACTAGTTCATATGAAGCTTCTTAAACCAGTTGTGTCTGCTTCAAAGCGTATTTTACAGGGCAGTAGAGACATTACCCGGGGATGAGCTGGAGAAGTTGGCTCTGCTGCTATAGAGAAATCGCAGGCACAAAATTTAAAGCATCTAGTCTGCTTACACCCTTTAAGGAGTACTATCACAACATTTTAGAGGTTTCTTTTTTTGTGTATGTCTTACATGAAAATTCAAACCTAGAGCTTTAAACACTAGAAAGAACACCGGCAAACATCAGGGCAGCCTAAATGATTAACTGTAATACTTGTTTCTGCGAACCAATTGCATGGTTGCATGGGTGGATATAATCTAGTCTTATTAAATGGTACAAAGTGCAACACACTTCATTCTTGTAATTAAAGAAAAATTGCTAATGAAAGATCGTTGGGTTGCCATTTCAGTGCTTCACAAAACTATCAGGTGCTGTATCATAAATATGTTAAATATGTGCAACCTTATTTTGCTTTGCCTTTATAAAGATTTGTCAATGTTGGTGTTATAATTAATTACCCAAGTGGTGGATGGGTCATGAAGTCATAATACACTGGCTCATTCCGTTCCTGTGATCGCTGTGGTTGCAACATATGAGTGCAACCAGAAGAATTGCGTCCAGCACTCTTGTTAATTTTTTAATGAGCAACATCATCGTACCTGCTCTTATTGCTACACAACATCAGCAAATTTTACTTTTATATCATGATAATGTTAATGACACTAGGTCCACATTTCGAGACCAACTTTAATATCAAGGTAACATATCTTAAAAGCATTTCGTGACCTTCACACTTGTCTAATGTCATCATTTTACATGCAAGATTTCGTGACCTTCACACTTGTCTAATGTCATCATTTTAAATGCAAGAAACATGTAGAGTTTCTGCATGCAAATTTGCTTTTATATCATGATAATGTTAATGACACTAGGTCCACATTTCGAGACCAACTTTAATATCAAGGTAAAATATCTTAAAAGCATTTCGTGACCTTCACACTTGTCTAATGTCATCATTTTACATGCAAGAAACATGTAGAGTTTCTACAACTTTGAAAATTATGGTAATTTGTGCACTGCATATTTTAAATGAATGGAATTGCTATGGTTGCATGGGTGGATATTATTTAATCTTATTAAATGGCACAAAGTGCTACACGCTTCATTCTTGTAATTAAAGAAAAATTGCTAATGAAAGATCGTTGGGTTGCCGTTTCAGTGCTTTTTCACAAAACTATCAGGTGCTGTATCATAAATATGTTAAATATGTGCAACCTTATTTTGCTTTGCCTTTATAAAGATTTGTCAATGTTGGTGTTTATAACTAACCTGAAAAATTTGAACTGTTCTAGCTTTTCAAGAAAACACCTTGGCAGGTTCTAAACTTGGATGAAAGCAACCTTCAGGTTTGGTTTGCTATTATTCTATTGAATTAATGTTGGCACTGTTATGTAGAACTCATTTTGCATTCTTTGACAGATGGGAGACACTGGAGGCATCCAAGTGTCTTTTGCTGAGCGTCAATCTGAAATGCCGCAGTCCAGCCGATCTGGAATACCACTGATCATTGATGACCCTGACCTGAGACGGCCACAGTAAGCCATAGATACCTCTCTTCATATGTGTATGCTGAGGCGTAGTATGATATGTCTGACGTCTTCAACCTGGCCAGTTATTTGGACATTTTTGCAGTTCGTGCCACGGTGAAAAGCTAGTTTGAAGTTGTGTGGGGCCTCTTCTGCCATGGATGAATTTGATAGAATGCCTGTCTACTGCCTAAAAATACAAATGTCAGTTGTTCTGATCATGCAATTTTCTTTTTTTAGGTATATCTTACATCACTCCATGAGAGCCACATTGAGGTTCCACTTAGTGGCTATGGCGTACTACTGCTAAGCATGAGGTTGTGTATTTGGTTCTTGGGCACAGTGACCACATTTTGATGGGGGCGAAATCCAAAAATGTTCATGGCCTTAGATATAGGCATGTGTTGAAGTTTAGTTAAAGATTTAGGTGCATCCCAGGTGGTCAAAATTTATCTGGAGCCCTCCACTTCGTCATCCCGCACAGCCCACTGTGCAGTTCCAGGACGTTAAAGTCCTGTAAATTATTATTCCTTTTATTCTACTATGTGTTGTGGTTTCATGAAAGCTTTGGAAGCATCTGCCTCTGATGGGAATTTAAGAAAAAGGGAAATTAAGTGACCAAGCTGCATGCTGAGCATCTCTGCATCTTTTTTTTCCCCCTTGTCCATTTTCCAGAATTGGAAGTGATGCACCAAGTCCTGCAAAAGCAATGCAGCAGCTTCTAACTGGTGAAAATCCCCCTGTAGAAGGGGTTTTCCAGCCTGAATTTCTTAGGCTTGTTCCTCCGCTTCATGATTGTGATGGTGAGGTGAGTGAATTGTTGAATGGTATTCATGCTGAGGCCCACTAGAATCTGCCGTAGAAGTAGACCTTAGGAATGTGGAACTTTAGCTGAAAGTGCACTCTGTTCTGAGCAGTGCTTGCGACGTCTTGGCCCTTTGTAGCAAGGCCGACCCGAACATGTCGGAGGACGATAAGGTCTTCAAAGGCATTGCTGACGACGCCTTCAATTTACCGGTGTTTACCAGTGTCACCAGCATCAATACGGTCTTCACGGAGTGCCGCTGTCTCGAGCGTGCTAAAAGCCGCTGGGGATCCCAACACATCACACGCCTTCCCAACACAACTGCTACGTCATTTTGTGACGACCTCTTACAACAGCCCTCCCGATGTGGCAACTTAAGGTAAAGGTATCACGGCCACCATCTTGCTTGTAGTTCAGATTCTCCCACCAGGCGATGCCACTCAGTCATGTTTGGAAAAAGCGAAAAAAATCTGCTCTTCGCCATCGCAGTGTGCCCCGATCTGGCCCTCTTGCGACGCTGCGACAAGTGATCCATTGTAGTTGAGGAAAATTCCCCCTCCCCCCTGCTTTTCAGGACAATTTGTGCCTGGCACCATCGTTGTTTTGTTGCTGCGCGTGGTGGCCTTCTCCCCGCTGATACTTTCAACAATGGCTCGGTCGAACCTTTCTGTATATAAAATGGTCAGTGCTAATGATGGTGGCTATTAGTGGTTCATCACTGACGCTTTTGACGTGGCTGTCGTGTGAGTGCATGCCGCTGCTTCGAAAGCCGTCTCGGCAGATGGCCTGCAGACCAGTGCTCACTGCGGAACCTTAAGTGACATTGATCGTCAACTAGTTTTGTTGCTTTCTCTTCCTAGTGTCTATTTTAGCATTTTGCAAAGTACAGGCCCGCTAAACGAAGGTTCTAGGCTTGAAATGGTCACTATTGCTTTGTGCCTCTAAAGATAAGGAAAGGGAAGGAAATTGCTACAGACCACAGTAACTGTCTAGCGCAGTCTGCTGACACCTGAACAGCGGTCAGCAGTGGAGTAGAGGTGGCAGTAAAAGAGTAGGGGTAAAGGATTAGTAGAGAGTATAGAGTAACAACAATATATTTACAACTGAGCGACTAAGTAAAAAGAAAAAAAATAAGACCGTTCGTGGAGTGATTTCCTCAAGAAAGTTTGTCACCGGCCCCGCAAACTGGCACTGTTAGGTCGCGTGGAACAACCGGGTGTCGAGGCCGTACTCTTCGAAGAAGTAGCAGTGCTTTTCTAAGCTACCCCAGTCCACGTGCATAGAAATTAGAGTTGTGGGCATGGCTGACACCAGTTTTGTTTCGACTGCATGTGCCGCGTGACCTGATGCCTATTTCCCAACGTTCAGAAGCCCCCCAGCAAGCTCGTTTCCATTACTTCAGTGCTAACAATACACAGAGCCCCATTGCGTGCCTTGCAGAGCACCAAAAAGCGTGCTTTTTACATAAATGCGCGACGGAAAGGCTTTGAGTATAGCCAACTAAAGCACTATTAGCCTCATGTATCCCGAAACATGTCTCCTTTTTTTATTTTTTTTTCGCGCTGTTTGCAAACTGCATGAACCTAAATGGAGATTAGGCCAAGCAAACAGCAGTCACTGCAGTGGTTTTCGAGGGTATGATGATCACTCGAAAAAGAAAGTGGACAATGTGGGGGTGCGACCATTATGCGAGTGCGATGTTTACGCGGATAAATACAATATATCTTTCAACGAGAAAAGCACCTACTGGAAACCACATGTTTCAAAACTTCACTGGGCGTCGGAACACGTGACATTTGGTTAGTAGCGCACGGCTCGGAATGCTGCAGGTCACGCAGCCATCAGCACTTTTCGCTGCAATCTGCAAGGCTCGCTCATTGTTTGCTGCTAATCCTATCGTTCAACTGGCGTCACGTAGAATTGTCAAACACAATACCTTTCCACACACATCGCACCTCACCGCGTAGGGAAAGCAAGTTTCCAGATATCGCCGTACGAGCCTGCAAAATAGGAGGAGGCGAGGGCAATTTGCAATTCTCCTTGGCACAATGGCACAATAGCCGAACCTGCTGGCTAGCTGGCATGCATTCATGATGTACCGTGCAAGGCGCTTTCTTTCTTTCTTCTTTCTTTCATATTTTTCTCCCCGCAGTCACAAGTAAGTGAGCTCGTGTAGGACTACATTGAAGGCGTGGTTGCAGACAATGTGTGCTTGAAGGAATGTGGGGTAGGCAGGGTGACTAGACTGAGCCAAACACTCAAACCTGGAGAAAGAATTCCCTTCGCGTTTTGCCCGCTTTGTAATGTTTAGTGGCACCACATTTGACAAACGTTGGAACTGACGTGAAACAGCTTGATATCTTTTTGCACAGATGGCGCCACCACCAAAAATCGCCTGTGAGACTTACATATTGAAAATCTTCTGTTTCAAGCACTGCTTATTAAAACTCGTGAGTGCTAGTAATTACAAGACACTGTATGGCTCTAGTAATGTGCAACAATCGTTGTGAATTAGCGTGTACATGAAAAAGAATGTCAATTTGCACGGACCTGGCCAGCCGAAAAATTTGCTAACTTCACTGCTCCCCTGTAGATTCCCTAATTAACATAAGACAATTTTCTCTTCATAGAATCCGAGAGAAGGGCTTGCTGCTTGATTATTGAAAATTTCAGTTTCAGCTTGAATAGTTTTGTCCCTTCTTCGGTAATGCGTGACCAAGTATCGTCTTAAATTGCCAATTTGAAGTAATAAGAACTCACGAACTGTTCATCAGAACACAAAACAACTTCGCATAGATGATAAGTACACTGTAGCCTAAAAAACCGCTGAATATTGTTGTCCTGAGTTTAAAAGGAAAAAATATATTAATTCATAAACTTTTATAGCTTTGCCCATTTTTATTGGCGCCTATTATAAATTTCTAATTGCTTTACACGCAATTTCTCTTCATAGAAACCTTGTATTACATTTCACTTAAAGGCACAGCAAATTTCATTTTGTTATGGTGAACAGTTTTGGCGGAAACGCAGTACAATGAAGGCTAGTACAGCAAAAGCGCTGTTTTTTGCTCCCACTGTTTTGATTGCCGTCAAGTAATGCTTCAGGCTAGGCAATAATACTAGGTGTCATTGGAAAGCACAGAAAGTAAGCTTTCTAATGCAATAAAGTTCACATTCTTCCAATGAGCGCAGGAAGCACAGTGCATCCGCAAACAATGACTGAAATGCCGAGCGTGTGCCGCTGAAGTGGGACCGCCACCTTAACCTGCATCATTCATCGTGAGGTCGAAGCAGTACAACCGGTGGCTCTTTCATTCCCGTCATCTGATCCTTTTCCGGCGACAATCTCCTTGATACAGGCCATGGTCCGTTGGGAGTTGTCAAATGTCAGCCTGCACTCCGTTCATCGTGTACACTCGGAACCTCTTTATCCACGCATGTTCCCTCCTCGCTCCTCTTACTCCTCTTATAGACAACGCAAGCCATCCAAATGGCGTACCGTGGACGACAAGCCGATCTGTTTTCACTGCCGATGCATGGGGCACATCGCTCGCCACTGCCGCTGGCCTTCTTCGACATGCTTTTCTTCGGACTACCACCCTTGTCCCTCGAGTTCGTCCTTTTCATTCGCTCCTTCTATGCCGGACCCATCATCTGACCCTGCGACACCTCTGCCACGACCCCGCTACTCCCACTCACCTTCTCCCTCGTGCCGTCAATCTCGTTCACCCCCGTCATGTCGTGCTCCTTCTCCAACCTATTCGCAGCATAGCCGACCGGAAAACTCGACAGTGCGGCTTCTGGAGGTGGAGCTGCATTGATGACATTGGCATGAAATCCTCGCTTGACCATACCCACGAACCAGAATCTTTTGGAAGTTCTTGTTCACAATGTTCCTGTGTTCGCGTTGATTGACACTGGGGTGCATGTGTCTATTTTGAGTGCTACTCTTCGTCGTCTCAAGAAAGTTCTGACGCCTGCCCCGAACCAAGCTGTACGAGTTGTCGACGGAGGGACTGTCGCTATTGTTGACTCACCATTGCTCAGAGACACTGTGAAAAAAATTACGTGGGACAAAGCGGAAGGTGCCTCAACGAGCGTTTAAAGGAACACCGGTATACTGTAGCAGGAAAGCGGGGTGGGTTCCTTGACGCTCACTGTAGGCATTGCAAGTGGGCTGATGCCAGGGCGGATGAAGGTGACCGCTCGACAAGTGCTCCAGCATACAGAGACTGCTCCATCGTGGGAAGAGCACGAGGAAGATTAACACGTGAAATTATCGAAGCAGAAATGATTGATAGGCTCGGGGATAACTGTATTTCACAACCAGTTATTAGTTAGTTTCACAACAAACAATTGCCTATTCCCGCAAAGAGTTAGATTACCTGTGTAATGGTGTGTAAGGCATTTTTGTAAACGGCGCATGTATGATGATGTATGCGAAAAAGTTGTATATATGTGTGGGTCCTTTTCTCGAAATAAATATTTTTGCAAGTTAGCGTCTGTGTGTGTCACCTCTCCCTTCGTCCTTGTCTTTTCACGCGCTGTAAGCCTCACGATGCAGTACACCCCTTCAACTCCCTAGCCCGAGTTAGCCAAGCTGCAAATGTTCACTACTCACAAGATTAGGAAAACCAAACCACAGTTCAAATGTGACAGTAGCAACTAGCAGAAACAACTTTCATGAAGCACAGCTCGTAGGCGCAGTCCACTCCAAGGGTGCACAAAGAACATGCATGCGCACAGCAGCAGCGCGAATCAGAATGAGTAAAGTCCCTGTAGTGACGTCACTTGTGAGAAAGTGCCACTCAAATGTCTCAACGCAAGTATGACTGTCTCTGGTTGTTAAAAATGTGGCATCTGGGCATAAATGTGTTTCTGCTAAATAAATTTTATAGCAGCACATCCGAAATTGTGTGATAATCTAAAGTAAGCTCAATTAATTAAGATCATTCCATTTATATTTCATGTGTATAATGCATTTGCAGTATTGAAGACAGTCAGTGCTCAAAGCACTTACATGCAGCAGTTACCTTGAGACAAGCCCCACTTATTCAGTCTCAAAATTTATGACACACACATTGACATTCCACATATCATTTTCCCGCAAAGACCTTTTAAGCAGTGCAGGACAAAAATGTGTGATGCCAATGTACTTCATTGCTGATATTGGGGACAAAAATTGTGAAACTGGTGGTAGTCTCAAGATTCCTAACTAGGTGAACATGCCTTGAGCACTGACTAGCTTCAATTTTGTAAGTCTGTAAGTGTGCTAAGGTAGCTAGTTAAAAAGTTAGTGGAATATTGTTGATTGAAGAGCTTGGTAATAATCTCGCTATTTGTGATGTCTGTCACTGTTATAAATCTCAGTCAGCCACTAAAAGTCATTTTGTCTCAAAATCTGTATCTTTTTTTTTTCCCCCCGTCAATGAAGAAAAAAAATTCTGCGGTTTTTCATGCCAAAACCACAATCTGATTATCTGGAATGTCGTGGTGGTGGACTCTGGATTAATTTTAACTACCTGGGGTTCTTTAATGTGCACCCAATGCACAGTACACGAACATTCTTGCATTTCGCCCCCATCAAAATGCGGCCGCTGCGGCTGTGGTCAAATGCACGACCTCGAGCTCAGCAGTGCAACACCATAGTCCCTGGGCTACAGCTGCAGGTGATCATCAATGATTACCCGGTGTAGTGGTGGTGTAGCTTCCGTGAGCACTTCGCAACATACTCTTGCATTTTTACCATAGAACACACTACTGCACTAAGTAATGTTCATTTGTGATGAGCATTGCATGCATACTGATATTTGCAGTATTGTGCCATATTTGATCTGCAGTGCAAGGGACTGAGGCAATACAAAGAAAATGGAACCACCAAAAGGAGTTCATAATATAATTTGTGTTTGTTCATACCCTCCCCCCCCCCCCCCCTTCCTGTGGCTGTGTCTAGTAGAGACATAACTTCAGTGGCTATGTATAGAGTCTCTTTGCATATTTAGTCTTAGGTAGGGTGGTGCAGTCATTCATCACTCCTCGTGTTCTGAAGAACAAAAGAGTCACTCACCATAATTGTGTCACGCTTATGCCATTCACTCGTTCTATCATCACGCTCACACTCTTTTTTTTTCTTTTCAGTTGGTGTGGCTTACTCCAGTTGAACAGGAAGAGCACTCTTTGTTGTGGGAACCGACACTTTGCCAGAGTGATACAGCAGGCCCTGAAGCTAAGCGCCTCATGGCACGTGCCTTCAAGAGCACCCTTACACAGCAGCAGCAGCAGCAGCTCCTGGATGAACTGTCTGCAGACCCAAAGCTTGTTTACCACATAGGTCTTTCACCTGCAAAGGTGTGTTATTGTGTCAGAGCTGTGACGTGTTAGGAATATAATTTTATTAAAACCAAAATGATGTACGAGCCTAGAGCTGTCAACAAATGTGCTTGAGGCAATAACTAAAGTGACCAGATTTTCTGGGCTGCAAAGTGAGATGGCGATGGGGAGTTTCGGGTACGCGAGGCTTACAGACAAATAAGCATCCAATAAGTTATTTGTTGCTGTTATAAAATGCACAGTATTATTCGGGTAGCAGGAGAAAGCTTGTAAAGGAGGGATGTATCTAACCTAACTGAGATGCCTTGCCACTTTACTGTAGTACATGCTGTTCGGTATCCTGATACCGACTGGTTTAAAAAATACACCTGTATGTTTGCTTGTATGTGGGCCAACTCTTAATAACAGAGGTGCTTGCCACCACAAGCAGTAACCTTTGGAAACCTTTATTTTAGCTGTTTATTGCTATCTAATTCCTCGTCACAGGAACGTAACCACGAAGCTGGAGTCTAATTTGCTGGAAGCATGCTGTTCAAAACTGAAGCTGTCCTCAGATTCTATGTCGCATGCAAGGTTGCACAATGGCAAAACTAACAGGGTTTTCTCGCAAAGTGTGAACACAATGTTAAAGTCGATACTGCCCACCTGCAATTGTGGTGGCATGGAAGCAGTGAAAGCAGAGATGTACTGTGTGTACGAAGCACAGAGTCTCATTGTGTGGTGCACATGCACAGCTGTAGGCATTTTCTGCATGAACTGGCATAGGCTCTTTTACTGCACAAACATGCGAACTCAAGGGAAAAGAACAATTGGATGAGCCACTGGACAACAGGGTATGAATTTTGTGATGACTGCAACACTTAAAGCCAACAAGCTTCCTGCTTACGCACTGTCAATTGAAAAAAGCGGTGAATATACTGATGAAGAGGCCGGTATACCACGTTAGGGTAGTTCAAACGCATTGCCATGGCTGACCAGGTGTACACATTGGAACGGGGGGTGTGGCTTGTGCATGGACAATTTCTACAATATTTTTTTCTAAATAATTAAAACTAAATTTAAGGGTGCGTCACTTACTCACACAACACCATTACACAATAATACAGTGTAGACCGCTTATAACGTAAGTCGCCGGAGTAGCGAATATCTACACTATTAGCGGTACCGCACTATAACCAAAACAACGATTTTCAAGCCCGGCACGTATGCAAAACATGTAGACCAAGCATGTAGACACGCTTTGTTCCATCGCGCGCACATTGCGATTACGTTTTCGCCAGTGAGCTGGTGAAAACATAATCGCGATGTAGCCGGTGCTCTTCAAGCTCGACAGCTTTGCACCGAGTCAAAACGAAAAAAACTGTTTGCCGCAACCACTGCGGAAAAAACCGTCACCACTATCGACGCGATTATGAACGGCGACTTTGCGGTGCTGAAGGAACGCGCACGAGGCACACACCGAGTCTGGACGAATTAACTACTATTCGCTGCAACAACTACAGTCGAAACCGCGGTCGCTATCTATGCGATCATCGATGGCGACTACGCAGTTCTTTAGGCACGCGGCCAACGCGTGTACCAAGTAAAAACGAAACTACTGTTCGCCGCAACCGCTGCGGAGAAAGCCGCGGCCGCTATCGACGCAATCGTGGATGATGACTACGCCATTACGAAAGCCCGCGGCCAACGCGGTGTTATGCGCGGCGGTAAACGCAAGAATACAGGATTTAAAGACACAAATAGGCTCGAAGCATTCCGGCGTTGCTGTCATTCACGTACGATTTCAACTGATGACTGTGGCGATGCGGACTCCACCGCTTCATTTCGGTTGGACGCTAGCGCCGTTCTTGCTCTTTTGCGCCGCACATTTGCGGCGCTCCTCGCTCACCGAGCTCCGAAAGTAGTCAGAATCAACCGATGTGCGGCCAAATAAGTCCGAATTAACGAGCGTTTGATTGCATTGAATAATGCATACGCTGGCAGGGAGCACGCACCTTGTTGAGAAGCGTGCTCGCTGCCGCCCTTGTTGGCGAGATTTTCCCGCAGAAGCCGCATTATAACCGGTATTTCTTCTCACGCGGCTGCACTGTAAGCGGTATGCGTATACAGGAGTTCTATGGGAGGGTAAATGGGAGTCGGAAAAGGCCGCATTGTAGCCAGTTCTGCACTATAAAGGGTTACGTTATAAGTGGTCTATACTGTATATGGTAAATATTACTACCTGTCGCCTTCTTTACATGGTTACTTCGTGACCAAATTCTGATTTTGTGCTTCGATACTTATGTGCCATCAGATAAAAAGGAACAAAAGTGGTTATTAAACCAAAATGTACTCTTCATTGAGTAGCTTGAGTTTTGATGCATGTGGAGAAATCTTCAGTGGCATTTATGCTGAGAAAGATGCACACAGTTATACCTAAACATAGTGCACATGTCTGTTAAATGTTTTTGCTCAAGCCTTCTGAACATTAGCATAAATTGATGCCACCTCTTACTTGCTGAAGGGGCTGATTACGAGCAGCAGACATGATAGTGCTTGGTTTCCTGTAACCACTGTCTGAAGAAAGAAAAAAAAAAAACTAAGATTTAATTATGTGCAGAGATGCAGTGACTGAATTGTGTGTCCATACTACCTCTGTCAGACTTAAACTGAACATGTGAGCGCATAGCTCATGCAAATGCGAGCACTGCAAAGCATTCATCACTGGTTCCCAGACAAGTCTAAATAAGCATGTGGCACCTTTCAACAGTGAATGCAGCTACCACATTGAAGCCAGGGCAGTTGCATCAAATGCCTGTTGGTGCTGCATGCTGCTCAGTCACTTCTGATGCAGTATGATCCCTAATACATAATATGCTGCAGTATATTGAACGTAGTGTTGTGTGACTTGGACCCAGTGGTCAATGTTTCACAGCGCTCTAGCTACGGAAACCATGCACTTTCACATTTATGTCAAGTCTGACAGCAGCAGGTACTGCTGTACAATAGAACCCCGCTGTTACGTTCCCGGGTGCTGCGTTTTCCCGGCTGTTACGTCGTTTTCGGCCGGTCCCGGCACAGCTCCCATAGAACCCAATGCATTGGTAACCCCGCTGTTACGTCGCAACTGTGGGACCGTTCCCGCATCATACGTTGCGAACTGCCACCCCGCGCCGGCCCGAGCGGCCATTTTGACTTTTAATGTTGCTTGGCTTGGTTGCTTGACGATGGCATTGGCCGCCCAAAGTGCCGGGGGCGGCACTTATTACGTATTTTCGGTTTCCATCAGTAAAAGTATGGCCCTTGAGATCCGCATTTGCTACCTAAGATGGTGTCTATGACGCGTTGTGGCCCCAAAATTAGTTTTGGCTCATAGATGTTCCGTATAAAGTCGAAGGGCGATAATGCCGTCGCCGCGCGCCATATGCGGTATGTGCGAGTGAAAGCGTGTGAGGGGAGCCGACGACCGCGTCTCGCGCGCGACAGAAAGAAAAGCAGGGAGGAAGCGCGCCTCCTTTCATTGCGCTCGAGGCACTGGCGAGGGAGCGAGGGGGGAGGGATAGCGGGCATTGTTGTGCTCTGGCATCGTACTGCGCGGCGGCGCGCGATCGCGTGGGCCGTATCTTGAAAGCGATCTGCGTGGGGGCAGAGTCTACGCAGTGTAGGTGCGTCGGCGGCTCATAGCTTTGTGCGTGCTGCATGTTCTCGGCGCTCAGTTTGCGTTGAAGCGATAGACAACAGCACGAAGGTCACTTCGCTCGCTTCTGCAGCGGCGCTTCCACACACCGCCAGCGTTTGACAGCGCGTGTCCGCACTCATCGAGTGTGATGTGTTCATGTTTGCCTGTGGGTGCTCATACCATGCTTGTTAATTAGTTAAGAAGCGAATGTTTACAAGTTTATACGGACGATCGCAATCAATACTTCAGCTGTCGGGCGAAACTACTTTTTTTCACACGTAAGAATTAAAATAATATTGTGTGCAGTTCAACACTACTCCCATTTCTCAATTTTTCCTGTTTCCTGGCTGTTGTGTTTCCCGGCTCTTACGTTTTTTTGTTGTTTTTTTTCGGTCCCGTGAAAAACGTAACAGCGGGGTTCTACTGTATTCAAGTGCCAGACTTTAGAGTGCTTGAATGAGGGTGTGCTCCATACTAATAGTGTTGCTCAGCTGCAACGATATCAGCTTGGCTACAGCATTCATGTGCACATGGGCTTGCATGCTATGGACAGCTATATTGTGCAGGAGGCTCATGCATTCTGAGCAAGGAGGTTTCGCCATGAGAGAGCAGCAATGATAATGTGACATTGGAAAATCGTTGATTTATGAAATCCACAGTGGGGCAGTACCAGCAATGCAGCACATTTCTTTCTGCAAGTACTTTGTGGAGCTTGCTTGAACCTCAACGTCTGAATATTTCTTCATAACTTCACTAATGGCAGTGATGACTATTATAAGGCATGACAACTGGTGTTTCTGGCTGCAAGCATACATGCTCTTTTTGCCTCCAAATCAGAACGTTCACCTTATACGCAATGCTCTTTTGTGTGGAATTGACCTTCTGCTGCAGCATAAGTGACCACATATTTTCTCTGAAACTTCTCATATGTATTGCATGGCGCATTTCTCTAACCATCATTTATGGAGTTGTTCATGTTTGCATTGCACTGCCTTTGCATTGTGCACTCTGTGTAATGCTTTATAGGCATATTGATTATTGAAGCTTGGTGAATCAGGTCTTTCTCAGTGTGTTGGCCTAATGAAGTAGTGTTGTGTGATGCAGTCATGCATAATGATAACTATTCGCTCATTCACATCATTATTGTGTCATTAATGTTTCATTACTTTGAGCAACTTCAAAAAGGGAGGAAAAAGCTGTGCTGCTTTCGAGGGTTGTGTCAAGTTTTATATGCTAACCATCCAAAGCCAACAGACAATGAAAATAAAGAAACCATAGGGGAAATATGTAGGGGTGCGCGAATAGTAATTTTTGACATAGAATTGAATACGAATGGAATAGCGGTAGAAGCAACTTGAATAAGAACACTTTTTGAATAGTTTTCAAATAATGAACAACTTTCATAATTAATATAAAACAATGTTCACATCTTGGTATTCATAACATTAGCAAGTCACTGTCATTACAATGCACGTCTCATGAAACATTGTTCATTGAAAGCACAAAAGGAGCATTAGGAACAAATAAGCAGTTTCTTTGCATGCACAGGACTCATCGGAAGAGTGCGAATGATCATTTGTATAGCTGGTGAAGTCTGACTCCCTGAGCGACGAAGCATGCTCCACAAGGAAGTTTTCTTATTTTATGTGAATATTATGCCTCTACTATTATACAACGAGTTTTGCTCCAATTGTATGTTTGACTGCACACAGTTGACACTATGAAGTATAAGAAAACTATTTGAAAATACATCCCAGTATGATCACGGCTGGTATGAATTACAGTGCGATATGAATTCGTAACATTCCCCAGCCAAAATACATTGCTCACAATACGAAAACATCAGCTGTTACGAACATACTGCCGCGCCGCTGCGGATCATACGAACGCGTGAGCAACGGCGGCAGCCGAGTCAGCGGAGCAACCGGCACAGACAAGCCAGCACAGTGATCTGGGTGGGATCCATGGTCGCCGAGCAACTGGCTACGTCACGTGGCTGCGCAATATCTCATTGGTTCCCCCGTCGAGCAGACCGGACCACATCACAGCCTAGCTGATGCTTTGACCAGCTAGAAAGAAGACGAGGACCGCTGCAGCAGCACAACCGCGGCCGCAGCCACGACGGCCAAAACCCTCCCTGCACTCGACATGCTGAGGTGTTCAGTGGCGTGCGAAAACATTCGTGACATCACGTGCGCGCACTTCTACGCCTTCCAAAAGGCAATCGTTGATTATTTGGGCAAGAAGAAAATGTTCACGGATAGTAGAACCCTGTTGATATGTTTTTCAAGGGACTGCGAAAAAAAAGAAAAAAAGAAATCAGTGTCGCCCGAAAGGTGAAGCAATGATTGCGGTAGCAAATTAGTAGACAACTGTGCGAAGTAAGGATAGTAGCTTTATCGACTGTTTAAACTTGTAAACATTCACTTACTATCTAAATTAACCAGCACAGTGTCACGCGCACACAGGTAAACACGGAACACATTGCGATAACCGTGGTAACTCGCTGTCATAACGCTGGAGTTAGGAAGCGCGGCAGCAGCAGCGAGCGAATTGATCTTTGCGCTGTCTCTCGCTTCAAAGCTAACTAAACCTCGAAAGCACAGCGCATACTAAGCTATCAGGCAATAGGCACACTTTGTCAACATCGCAGATCGTTTTGAAGACGAGGCCCGCGCGGGCACGCCGTATCTGGAACGTGCCGGTCGCTTGTTGCAACGCACTGGTCGCTTGTTGCAACGCACCGGTCACTTGTTGAAACCTACAAGCTGGCTTCACCGCTAAATTTATGTGACCGCCACATTTATAAGCAACATAAGATACATGAAAATTACAGATTGGCGACATATCAAGGGGAACTTAATACACAAAAGTCAATTTAGGATTTAGGTCGGCGCCGCGAAAACGCGATGTAGCAGCCGGGAAAACGCAGCAGCGAGGAACATATCAACGGGGTTCACTATCAGGAATTTTTTCTGCTTAAAATATTTATTTTTTCTTGATTTTGTGTATGTTTTGATGATACGAATTTTAGGTGATATGAATATTTCAAGCGACCCCGCGAGATTCGTATCACCAAGATTTTACTGATTCGTATTTATGAATATTGACTATTCGATTCAAATACCGAATCACATGGGACACTATTCGATTTGTTATTCACAAGTTTGAATGTGCGCACACCTCTATAAATAGGGTTGTTTTTCTTCAAGTGTAAGATGATTATGGTTGAGGGTTCACATTTTTATTTTAATAAAAGAGAGGGGAAGTGGTAGTGAGACAAAATACAACTTGCCACCGGTAAAAGCTGAATCCAGAACCTCCGCATGATGCATGTTGCAATGGGTGTCCTACTGTTAATTTTCTTGTGTACAGTCAAACCTCATTATAATGAAGTTACATCTGATATGCAAAATACCTTCATTATATCCAATATTCATAATATATCCACATATTTTTTGCATACTTATTTATATTCAAGAAGTCATTATTTTCGTGTTTGTTATATCAAGGTTTGACTGTATTTGTGTACATGTATTAAACCTCGCCCTGGCATGTTTCAATGGTCAACATTCTTTAACTGCAATAACACAAGGTGAGCTAGTCTCTACATATTTTGGGAGCAAATAGTGCTAAACAAAGGACACAGAACAAGGGGGGACAGAACGGCCGCACTGTATTTCATTAACTGCAGATGTTGCTTGGTGTTTGAACTTAGAAGACTACTGGCCAATACCCTTATATGTTACTTCCGTATATCAAGGCTGCCAGGGTTGAGACACTGTGCAATGAGCAATGGTTTTTCTACATTTTGTGGGAACGCTGGCGTGAATAGTGGCATCAGAGCCCGTTGTGGATGACGAAGTTCACGGACGCGCGAGCAGTGGTGCGAGGAACGCGCGAGCTACAGCTGGGCACTCTTGGGCGCGGCCGGCCAGGACTGGAGCTGTGGCCGTGGACCGTGGGACCGAACCGCACTTTCCCACATTCAATGTGGGAAAGCACGCTTTGGTCCCGCAATCCCCTGGCGTCCCCTGGCGCACACCTGGTCTGGTTTTCTCCGACCTCGTTCTGATGAGTGCACCCAGCAGGTCGCCGGAAGGAGCTGCCACCCGCTCAATGCCTTGCCACCAAAGACTAAACTTCACCGCAACCGCAGCAGAGAACCACCCACCGAGGGACGAAGCCGCTCTTGAGATGGTGTTGGCGCGATCGCGCGCATTATGTCACCTGCGCTGGCGACGCCCTTCTCAAACGGCGACGCCGGGAGCTGCAGCAGTGCGTAGAAGACGCCACCACCAGGACCCACGCCAGGCTCGATGACGGCAACGGAGGAGGAACCGGCGGAATCGAACACCAGAGGTGCAGCTCGCACCGCGGAAATGGTCACGTGCCATGGCAGGGGAGGAGTCGCTACTAGCCGTGGAACGGGTACCTCCAGCCTTCCCCACGACCATGGTCCATCCCGGAACGCAGCCGGGGCCCCACGTTGGGCGCCAATGTGGGGAAAACGCCTCGGTCCCGCGGTCTACTGCCACAGCTCCAGTCCCGGCTGGCCGCGCCCCAGGGCGCCCAGCCGCAGCTTGCGTTCTCGCACCACTGCTCGCGCGTCCGTCATCTTCCTCGTTCCACAGTTGGCTCCTGTCCACTATTCACGTCAGCGTTCCCACAATTTTAATGTTAAAAAAAGTTATTTCTTCTATGCTTTCCTTGACTTCATCACCTATTGACTTCATATGGTTATTACTCAAAATCGAGCCCCACAGTCACCCTAATTATTCTTACTCAAGTTTTATGAGCTGTGCCAGGTAACGCTCGGGAAAGCATGTGTGGTGCGAATGAAATGCCTGTTATTTCTGCAAGAAGACATGTTATTCAGGCTCAATTTATCATTCCATAATATCTAATGAAGCCCTTTTTGCCATTTCACAGAAGAAAAAAAAATGTCTGCACACCATACGCACCCTCAAACATTCAGTGAACTTCCCTTCTGCACTGATTGCTTTAAAAATTTGTTCTTCCCCTTAGAAATAAGAGCGTGGAATAGCCTGAAGTGCATTATCAGCAGCAGCTCATTAGATAGCTTCACTAGTTTTATTGAAAATAATCTACTCGCCTTACTGCTTTGATTTGTGTGCCCTGCTCTGACATTGGTGTCTGTATGCCTGCAGTGTTTAAAAACTTGCCATTTACGTAACCAACATTATTAATGCCCCTTGTAAGCACTCTCATTTTATGTATCAGTGTAGACTTTGTTAGCTACCCAATTTTGCTTCTTCTTCTTCTTTTTTAATCCTGCTGTTGTTGTCAGTTTGATGTTCTAATATCCAAAATGCATGCACCCTTTTTCTGTATATGTACTTTCTATCAACACTGCGGTCTTTTAGCTAATGCAATATATGTGCATTTGTGCTTATCATGCCTGTTGTTTATCATGTATCTTTATCATGTTTATATAGAATTGGCCCATTATGTTTCTCAATATTAGGTTCTAACTTGCTAACCATATGTTGTAGCCATACTGTGAATCTGTGGTGATGTATTTAATTCTGTTGTTTGTAGCCTTGCAAAAAACCTTGCATTAACAGCCATGTAATTACATACTGATCTATTTATTTTTGCTTTGTTGATTGTGACTCCTAACATTGTGTTTGCCCTTCCTGTTATAATCCCTTTAGTGATTGACAGCATGTGAAATAAATGTATATTGGCACACTTGCAAAAATATTTTTTATGAACATTGGATCACATTTATTGCATGCATAAAGAACAGTGGGTAGTCAAGACATGCATTGCTGTGTGAGCAGGCAACACCTTTTTTTGATGGCAGTTTTGAAAGCTGACAAGTACTGTGACCTCTTTTTCAGCTGCCAGAGTTGGTGGAGAACAACCCACTTGTAGCAATAGAGGTCCTGCTCAAGCTGATGCAGTCAAGCCAGATCACAGAGTAAGTATTGTGATGATACTTTCAAGTAGTATGCTTCGTACAAAATAAATCTTCCTTGGCCCTGGTCCAAAATATATCATTAATCTTATATATACTGTCCTATACATGTTTTTGTATGTTCTTGGTACAAATTGAAATTTTTATGTGAATGTTACATTCCAGATATTTTTCAGTCTTGGTGAATATGGAAATGTCGCTGCACTCCATGGAAGTTGTGAACAGGCTAACAACTGTAAGTATGGAACCAAGAATTTTTTTCCAAGGCCTCATTCACACATCACACTGCCGTTTCCTGCTCCATCCTGTCACTGTCATTGCGCTGGCTTCTGTTGGAGGAGGAGAGGGGGCTTTCAAACCAGTTTCTTCCCAAAAAATGGGCTGCCATTAATGTGTGTCACTGCTCTACATTTCCATCTCCATGCCGGTGACTGAACCCCACCTTGTTGGAAACCAACAAATCTGGAAACTATTGTGCACTGCCATGTGACACTTTCAAGCCCCCATACACACCATTTGCCAGCATAAACTGTTACCATTTCTCAACTTGAAGAATACAAACATTTACAGTGGCATACTTGCGCAGTTATTTATATTATAATCTATGACTATTCAGTAATTATAGATATATAATTATTAGTCATTTATGAATAATTATATTGCTTTATTAGTAGTTGTCGAAGTTCAAATAATGATTACTTGTATTGCTCGCTGAACAACTACTATGTCAAATTGATTTAGTTTTAGCCAAAACAAGGTTGCAGTTAAGATTTGGTTCGGGGAGCAAGCTTGATTATGAGAGTGAGAGATGCCGTCAATGGCAGCAAGAAAGGAATTGCAACAGTCAGGGCTAACAAACATATATTCAAACATAAAAAGTACAAAAACAAAAACACAGGTAAATGGGGAAAGTGAGAAATGTATCTAAGTGCCCCTACAAAGCATTCCAATCCAGTAACACAGCGCGTTCACAGTTTGGCTGGCGTCCTACGAAGCTGGTGTGGTGCATCGCTCAAAGTTTATGAGGAGAGACAGAAGGTGGTCTCTTGCACTCTCTTGTGCGTCTGCTGAGAGAAGAGAGCAAGCGGCATGTCATTTCGAAGTCCCTCGGGTGTTGACACTAGACTGGGTCCCTCCGACAGTTTATTGGCTACCCAAACCTAACCTAACTTAACCTAACCTAACCAACACGTCTTCCCTGTTCCGTTTCTCCATTTCGTCTGCTTCCGTCAATGTGTACTCTTCGCCTTCCTCTCCACTGCACTTGCGACACCGACCACCTCGTGCTTTCCCGCTCGAGCGTGTGCACTACCACGCGCAAGGTTCGCTCCCGCGGGTACAGTGGTGACACGCTGTCAAATTTGTGGCACCGACCTGGCATGTGGGCTAGCTATCGCATCACTGTTGCATTTGGTCAACATCGTAGCAACATATGCACCAGCCAGTTGCACCACCACCGTCACCTGTTTGAACACTACTTTGTTGTGTTGCTGGCATGTTTTTTTTTTTCCCCATGACAATGATTAGACTGGATGGACGATGGATGTGTGAATGAGGCCCAATACAGCCAGACTGAAGTATTAACACTGTTGCACTTGTAGCTGGAAGGGAAGTGTTAAATAATATTGTAAGGTTGCTTTGTTTAGCAGAGCAAGTAAATTTCTATTGTCCATGTAACAGGTCCTGTTTTTCAACATGTTGTTCATAAGCATCAGAAAGATTTCAGTATAAATTGAGAAGATAATGACATGATGGAAAAGCTCGGCCTGCAGTTTGGTGTCATCTGTTTGGGTTATTCCCAAAAGCATGGTGGATGGCAACAACACTTGTAGTTCAATGTCACTTGCTTAACTAACTATTTGTTGTTATTGCCTGCTATGCCTTCCAGTGAGATTCGTAGTGCATGCAATCGCATAGTAAACGAGAGAGGTGTTGCATGCCACGTGGCCTCTGAGATTGTGCACATGCTTCAAAGCTGCACATTAGCTGCAGCCAGGTGTCATCTCTCAATGGAAAGGGATTTTTTGACTGATGAGCACCACTCTTGGAGGCCATGCCATATGTAACTTCTCTGCTGAGTCTGCTGTATTGTGGTGGCACATATGAATCTTCTTGGCAGGTGCAGCAGGCAACAGGTGCAGCAGGCAACAGAAACGGGCCACATTTCCATTTTGCTCCAAGACAGTTCTTTAAAACTGGTCTCGTAATCTAGTAGCATTAGGTGTCACAGCGCTGATGTTCGCTTTCTATGTCTGCATCAGCCTTTGCATGGAAGTTACCATAGCGTGTGTGCAATACCGTATTTATTTTTAGATGCGAAGCAGCTTATGGTGGGGGCTTTGTTCGTCCCTCCTGCATCCCACGGCGTCCCAAAGTGCATGCGCGTCCCCTCCTCTACTACGCTCCCCCCTTTCTCTCCTCTAGGAATCCTCTACTGTACGGAGCGGCGCCCGCGTCCCACATCCCCACAGTGCATGCACGTCCCCTCCCCCCTCTCTCCTCTCCTACGCTCCCCCCTTTCTCTCCTCTAGGAATCCGGAGCGGCGCGCACGACAGGTGGTGCGACAGCTGCATACTCCGCTGGGGGCGCCACGGTAGTTCCGCGGTATGAAAATGACGGAGCGCACGCGCCTCATTCTCTCCTGTGCAGCGCTGCGATTAGCGCTCGGGCCGCTGCCGCGAAACCATCTCCCGCTCTAGCTAACCATCTCCCCGCTGTTTCGCAACCACACATGGTTCCCTTTAGCGGGAGATGGAGTAATTTTTTTTTTTTTTTGAATGTAAGGTGAGGTTTTTTTCCCAGAATCCTAAGCCTCGAAGTCATCCCGCCTTATATGCGAGGAACAGTAAAGGCAGTGTGCGGATTATGTCAAAATTTTGCCTTTAGGTATCCCGCCTTTGCAAGGAACAGTAAAGGCAGTGTGCAGATTACGTCAAAATTTTGCCTTTAGGTATCCCGCCTTTGCAAGGAACAGTAAAGGCAGTGTGCGGATTATGTCAAAATTTTGCCTTTAGGTATCCCGCCTTTGCGAGGAACAGTAAAGGCAGTGTGCGGATTACATCAAAATTTTACCTTCAGGTGTGCCTTCACGGCAGCGCAAATTTTGATAGTGTGGCTTTACAGCAGCGCACGCCGCAATGCCATGAAGTCACACTATAAAGGCTGACCTCCATGGAGCAAGGAAGCCACAAACTTTCAGCGTCTGCTGCTTGGCGACGGCCGTCAGTCGCACGATGTGTTCATTACCGATCAGCTCTCGCCAGATATTCTACGGCCAGTGAACGCCGCCACTGGAAGTGGTCGTGCGTAGCGGGGAGTGCAGGCCAATCGGACCATAGCACACGAGAGAGAGAGAATAAACTTTATGCAAAAGAGCGCGCGAGCGTAGGTAGCTCCTCCGCTATGCAGTGGGTGGTCCCCTCAGTCCAGGAGTCCAGCGGCCTTAGCTGCCCTTCTCACTCGGTTGACTAGGTTGAGCTGGTCCGTCGAGTCGTAGCTGGACGGCGCTGCCTCCCATTGCCATGTGGTGGGGTGTGTTATGGGTGTGAGCTGTGGTGCTAACCTGAACCATAGCACAAAAGTTGGTCACACGTTGCTTTCAGAGTCTAGCTCGTCTGGCCACAACGACTCATCACGAGCTGCGTTGGCGACAGTCGGTGGCATTCGCCCACTTTTGGTTGCATGGAGTGTGGTGTGACGAATATGCGGTGGCACTTTGCACTGGATTTTCCGCTGTGCAAAATTTATCCTGAAACTTCACTTTATGGTGGTCGGCCTTAAGATGGATTTCGCGCTGTCGTGAAGCCACACCTAAAGGCGACATTTGCATATAACCCGCATTCTACTTGTTGAAGCTCCCTTCCCCCCATTTCATGGTCACTGTTTTGCATTGTGGCTGTGTTAGTAATTCAGTATTTTGGACTATCTGTGCTGAGTCTGAATAATTTGTTGGCTATGTATTGTCACGTATACCCTGATAAAGTACACACTGAGTTAGTCTCCAGGCGTTAGCACTTCAGTAAGTGCAAGCGTTGACGTGCAATGCCAAGACGAACCTCGTTCTCCTTTTCTTCAGCCGCTTGCTCTGCCACACCATGTGGCATTACCCCCTTCTCCAAAAAAAAAAAAAAATGAAGACGACACATGAAGACAATGATAAACTGCAGAGTTAGCGCTCACAATATATATATATATAAATTGAAAAAAAAAAAAAGAACGAAGGAAAACATAGGCTTGCTATGATAAGGCCAAGATGGCCTAGGACGAACATAAAGGTTATACATAGTCACAATCACTGTGGTGTGTGATATAGTCACAAGTCACTGAGCGACGAGAAGCAACAAAAACTAACATAAGCTGCTGAAAACGTCGGCTATTAGGGGCTATAGTACAGTTTAAACCGCACAACGTGCACAATCTCAGATTGCGGTTGTCGACGTCGGGGAGGCTGGCTTCCGTCAGGAAGGACTTCATAATTCACGTCACTAATTTGCTGCAATGCTCTGTAAGGTCCGAAGTAGGTTGGAACTTACTAAGCGTAAGCGTCGACGCGTGATGCCAAGACGAACCTCGTTCTCCTCCTCTTCAGTCCCTTGCTCTGCCACACCATGTGGCAATATCGCCTTATATTAGTGTGCATACTTAAGTGTTTCTTTTTCCTTGTTTCCTCCAACTGCACCCTCGTCTCATAATTGTGACCGCCTCGTAATCAAATAAATATGGTATGTAAAAACATTGTTATATTGAGATTGCAGTGCGAAATTAATTTGCTATGGTAAAAAAAATATAACACAGTCTATAACAAGCTGTTTAGGGGTACTTTAGTTAAAGCATGTGAGCACAATGTTTTGGAATTTTCTGATCAATCTCTGCAATTCTACCATGAAACAATGTTTTTCCGTCAACATTAAACCTAATGTGAGGTGATTGATGCGCATTTACAAAGCCAAAGAAGAACATGATTGCCATGCCTCTGAATTGTTTCATGCGCATCAAAGGAGGTGAAATTATAGTTCAAAAGCAAGCATGACATTGACTGTCAATGAGCAGGAATGATGCAAAGTTCAAAATTTCAGTGTTGAATCAAGTGATGTTGAAAATCCTTGAATGGTATTTCTAAAGGTGTAACCTTATAATGACGGTCATGCAAGTAGACATTGGCAGATTATTTCTAGAGAAACTGATAATGAACTACTAGAGAAAGTATTTCATGGGTACCCATCAGGTCAGAAAACTGGTTCCTGTCAGTTTCTTGCCATGAAAAAGCTGAAAATTATTATGGGAAGTCGACATGAGACTGTTCAGAACGATAAATGCAGAAACTAAGCAAAGAACAAGCCATTGTAAGAAAACACTATTTCAAGCACCTTCTCGGCTCATTTTGTGTGCTCAGCCATAAAAAATCGGTAAATGAGCAATTAAACTTTGAGCTATGGTGCTTGGCGCATTGATGTGGTGGATAGCGTTACATTTAAAAGCTTCAAAGCCTTCATGCAGGTAAAAAACAATATGGTTATTTTTGGGCACTCCCTCATATTACATTTAGGCTTTAGATCTGCAACTGTGTACAACTACAAGATGGAATAAAGACTTACTGAAAATGTCAAATGATAGTGCCCAAATACTCAAGGAATGGACAGTAGAAGAAAGAAAACTATATCCTCAAGCGCAAGCAGTTTAAATAAAGACCATAAAAAGCACCAACCTTGGGCACCACAAAGTAGATTTATTAAAGCAATGACACTGCACCGAGCTTACTTGCTCACACAATTACTCATATTCCTTGCTCACTTCTAGTTGCTTATTGGCTACCATGCTTTTTTGAAGAAAATGTAATGTATGCCTGGCATCTTCTGGCTTTCGATGGCTTGCCAAATTAGCTCTCATCTTGCCAGGCAATTGCTTGTGTGACCTGTGGTTTGCAGTCTGCACCATATCTTCGAATCTGAACCAAACCACAAGTTTCAATATGCCTCTTTTGGAAAAGTATCTATTTCGATTAGAGTAAATACAGTATCAATGTATTAAAGCATTTCTGTTGACCATCCATGCAGGCTGTGGAGCTCCCTACAGAATTTGTACATCTGTATATCTCAAACTGCATATCGACTTGTGAGACTATCAAGGATCGCTACATGCAAAATAGACTAGTGCGACTGGTTTGTGTGTTTCTCCAGTCTCTCATCAGAAACAAGATTATTAATGTACAGGTAAGTGGCTTTGTAGCTAAGGGTGGGCTTTATGCATGGCAGTACATAGGCTGGACAATTTCACTCAATTGTGAACACTTTAAAGATTTTATAGCATATACAGGTTAAACCTCGATATAGCAAATTATTTAACTTTTTATAACTTCTTGTCCATACAACACCATGTACTTAGAACCTCAATATATAACGAGGTGTGTTTATACATGATTTCAATATAATGAAATTTCACTGCTGCCACGAAGGAATACCGAGACACTAAATGGAAACTTCCGCGGATAATGAGTCAAATGCTTGGAAGTACAAGCAGCTGCTTGTAAACACGCACATGTCAAATCGCACGCCGCACGACCAAGAGCAACAGCCGATGCGGAGCAGCGTCACATTCCGTATAAAGTGCGATAAAATCTGTGCGCTGTATACTTTGAGTGCGAGTAAAAGCGTGCGAGGGGTGAGCCGAGAAGGATTGTGGCTTGATGAGCGCTGTCTTCATGTGTGAGCAAGGGGAAAGGTAGGAAGGGTAGCGAGCTCCCGGTAACGCGATCAAGTGCCCCCGAGGGGGGGGGGGGGGTAGGTTGTTCCTAAAGTTGTCCCACGTCTCCTTTTCTAGCGCTGCCGTGGCTGCACTAGCTTTCAGCACGGCTGAGCGCATATGCAGCCCGCACGCATTGTTTTAGAGGTAATCTACTGCGTGTGAAGAGAGTGGACGTGCTGAGATGGGCGTGGCATCGTGTGCACTATTTTCTGGCACATTTAGTACTGGAGGTTGCGTAATCTTGAGTTTCGAAAACGCATTGCAGCAAGGGGCAGACGAACCATTCGCTCCCTGCTGCCGGCGCTTTTCATGATAGTGTCATTCCACCACGACATTAGCCGCGGGGTCTGAGTAGATGCGGGAGTGTGGCTGGCCTCGCTTCATACCGCCTATGTGAAGATATCGTCGGCACGGTATCAAACCGTATCTTTTATCATGGCTCAAATTTAAACAAAAAAAGTGAATATTTTCTCATTCAAATTTGCTTTTTCCGATTGTCCGATGACTCGCAAAATTTCGCGACCCATTCCGTATATGAAAAATTTATCTATGACTAATTTGCATAAAAGGTCGAATTCCAAACGAAGTTTCGATATAACAAAGCACATTGTCGATTTTACCACATTCGTTATATCAAGGTTTAACTGTATAAATTTCCATTTATGTTTTTTTTATTTATTTTGGGTGTGTATGTGTGTTTGTAATTTAAAATTTTCTTTTGTGTAAATGCCTAAGATTTATTCTCCTCCATGTGTTGCCACTCGATGATCTACACACCAGACAAATTATGAATTTACTCAAGGTTTCTTGCAGGTAATTGTTTTCCATCATACAGTAGACACAAAGAAACCTTGGACATCTGGGCCTGTAGTGACAAAACATATCTTACCTGGGTGCAATCTCTGGCAGACTATTGCCGAGGTGATCGTTTTGTTATAATCAGGATTTAGGAATAATAGTTAGCAGATGAGTTGGCGAAGAGAGGGCACATAAAACGAAGGACCAAGTAAAGATGGAAGACTGAACATAGCGCTGTCTTCAAGAGTGGCTGGAGCCTGTGTGTAGGTGCTGGCAGTGAGAAAATGCATTTATATAAGAAGTTTTTTGAATGCAGGCCCTGTTATTGTACCAAACGTTTAGCTTGCTGAAAAAACACTTAATCAGTGAACTATTTATCTCAGTAAAATCTCAGTAATCAGTAAAATATTTATCTGAGAGTTAACAGAATTACTGGAGAGTCTATTGTATAACATTGAAAAACAAGTCAGTGAAATGGTGCTGTAGCACCACCTGTTTAACTTTACTGCAGTTCCTAGAATGAGACAATAATTTTCGGTGCTTAAGGTTCTAAGCTGACTGTGGGCTATGAGGGATGTCATGGTGCTCTGAAAGTTTTGGCTACCTTGGTTTCTTTTTTGTGCAGCTGAGCCAAGGTAAACAAGTACTTTTCCATTCCATCTCCATTTCACTTTTCATTTATGGTAGTACCACTCCTCTATGTCATTTTTGTGTTAAATGGACACTTAAGAGCAACACTAAACCAGTTTAGTGGGTGAAGGGTCATTCCACGCCAACTGATCCAGACTTTGCACTCGACCATCTTCGATTTCTTTTTAAAAAATCATGGCTTATTGCGTTACTTTGACAAACAATAACCCAGCGTGGTTTTGGTGAAAAAAAAATTTTTCGTGCCGTGGCCGCCATCTTAACTTTGCAAGCGGTCACAAAACCTAGTGTAACAAAAAAAAATGTTAAAAAATAAGCATTTTTACCAATGACTAGGAAACTTTTTTTCATACATGTAAAAGAGATTGTTTTTCTTATATATATCAACTTGAACTGAATTTGTTTTGATTTTGTTTAAATATAAAACACGGAAGAAGGTACAAAAAAGTGGAAATTCGAAATTTTTTATAAAATTTTATGTTCTCACAGTAGTCATTCCAGCTATTTCTCCATGTTGTCCAGAAGGTGAAGAAGCCGATAAAAATGTTTCAGAGATGAAAAAACAGTACGCGTGTGTGCGAAAAAATTGCAAACTTGAAAAAATTTCCTTTTTGAGGCATATTCAGCTGTCAATTGCATAGTGAGGTGGTCCAAATAAAAATATGAAAGATAGTAAGTTACACAGTACAATTCAATGGCATTTATTTCTGAAAGTTTAATCAGAACAATTTTTGTTTTAAGCAAAAAAATAGTCCTGGAAATTGAGTCCTTGCGTTCAACGCCAGCGTTGCTTCGTGCTTGCTCTTCACTGCAGTGCACGCTAGAGCCGACGTCAAGGAGGCCCATAAAAAACACTGCACCGTGCTCCAAGTGGAAGCTCTTCATATTTTGCTTTTGAAAACTTCACTGCCGTGTTCATTCAGATCTTGGGTCTCTTGGGTTGCTGAGTAGGACGAAAGTCCCGTGTGCATCGTTGAGAGGGATAAAGGCTTGATGTGGTGAAACCTCCGTATTCCTTTCAATGGTAGCGCTCTTGCAAACCGCCCAGTGAGGTCAGCTTCGTTTTGCTGAATAATTTCTTGGGGTACCCAGAGGGCTACGACACGCTTGATAGTTCTCTCCGCCCATGTAAACAGCTCATAGGGGGTCAGTATTTGATCTTTGTATGACCTCTGGATACTTGCTCTTGCTGCCAAGCACTTCACAGTTCCACCAATGCCGTCGCAAGCACTCTTGCCATGTGAGGTGGCAAAAAAATTCCATTCCGGTGAAAAATGGAAATCGTTTTTATGGTAGCAGAGGTTCATGACGTTCTTTTTATTCTTGTACTGAGAAGCCGCACCATCGGATAAGTAATGAATTTTCTTAACTTCTGGTAGATCATTTTTCAACTTCTTCAGCATTTCTTTCTGACATGACCAGACAGCAACTGTGTTGTGTTCTAGGCAGTCGGGGGCCGTATTCTGAAACGTTCGCCTAGGCAAAATTTCGCCTAGGCGAAATCAGCGTGCGCGCTGGTTGGCTGGTTGAGCAAAATTGAATGACGCCGGGCTCAACCACCCAATCAGCTCATCTAATTTTGCTAAAACAGCCAATCAGCGCACGCCTGAAAGCGAAAAAAAGAAATTTCACCTAGGCGAACGTTTCAGAATACGGCCCCTGAAATCACAACAAACGACTGCACTGAAATGTCTGCACTGTTCTCTCGTGAACGGAAGCAAATGACAATTGGGTGCAACGTGGCCTGCGTATTTACCCAGTAGTATGATTGCGGGGCGTCTTGAACAATAAAACTGTAGTTCTCTGCAAAGTCCATGAGTGCGATTGCCTCGTCTTTTTTAATGTTTGCTTTCAACTCTCACAAGTATGTACTTTGCTTGTTGCTTGCTCACAAAGTGATGAATATTTAGGTGCTTGAGCATCTCCGCAAATTTTTCACAGAAGTCTTCTAAATTTAAAATAATTGTCTCTAGCTGACACCGTACACCACTGATCCACTGTTGTACCTGCATAGTTTCTTCTTCCTCAATTTCAAGGTGCAGTGCATCCCAGAGCAGACTCTCTATATGGTCAGTACCTGAGCACAGGTACTGTGCTCAGGTACTGACTATATAAAGGTACTGACACGTAATGTTTTTTCATCTATGAAACATTTTTATCGGCTTCTTCACCTTCTGGACAACATGGAGAAATAGGTGGAATGACTATTGTGAGAACATAAAATTTTATTAAAAATTTCGAATTTCCATTTTTTTTTGTACCTCCTTCCGTGTTTTATATTTAAAAAAAAGTAAAACAAATTCAGTTCAAGTTCATATATATAAGAAAAACATCTTTTTTAATGTATGAAAAATGTTTCCTAGTCATTGGTAAAAATGCTTATTTTTTTACCAAATTTTTTTTAGACTAGGTTTTGTGGCCGCTTGCAAATTTAAGATGGTGGCCACGGCGCGAAAAAAATTTTTCGCCAGAACCAAGCTGGGTTATTGTTTGTCAAAGTAACGCAATAAGCCATGATTTTTTTTTAGGAATCGAAGATGGTTGAGCGCATGGTCTGGATCAATGGGTGTGGAATGATCCTCAAGCACTCTCATTTATTTGGTGGCAAAATATTGGTTACTATCAAAGAAAATGACCAAAGTTCCGCCTTTTTTTTTTATTTTGCAAATAAATAGTGCAGAAGTGTAATTTACCTACACAGCTTAACCTTATATTTCTCTTTAGTGTCTCTTTATACTCTACGAGGTTTTACACAATGCAAAACATGATTTGCCTGCATATTGTACTGGTGGACTCAGAATTAATTTTGGCCACCTTGGGTGTTCCGACGTGTATGTGAGTGAGTGTACACTTCAATCTTTGAACTGGATGTTAAAAAAAAAACATACAAGAAAAACTATTTTCGGAGAAATCGTATGTACTGAGAACATGACGTGTGTTTTTCTGTACACAAGTAATGCAGCCACCACCAGGTTTTACCTCGCAACCTTCTTCTGCACTGTAGCAGACCATCGAACCACTGCAGTGGGTGAATTAGATAATGAGAACATACTAGGTGTTATAGTAACCACTTTATCCTTTTTTGTAGCACTTCTGCCTTGAAGTCCAGTGCTTTGGCATGAATTATTCCAATTTACAAGGCTGCTACTGTGAATTAAAAAATTTTGAATTTGCTATTTTGATAGATTACTAGCTTTTGAATCAAGCATGTGAACAAACACATGGACTTCTATTGTGGGCATTTTTAAATTGTGCATCCTAATTTACATCGGTGACGTTTTCACTATATTATGTTGTACCTGTGTTAGGCACTGGTATGTCTTATGTCTCATGCAGACATGCTAGATGTTTGAAACCTGCCTTTTCTTTTCTATAGGATCTCTTCATTGAAGTTCAGGCCTTTTGCATAGAGTTCAGCCGAATCAGGGAAGCAGCAGCTTTATTTCGTCTTCTCAAGCAGCTTGATACTGCAGAGCAAGGACCGTCATCACCATCTCAAACAAGTACGAAATAGCTCTGTGGATTACTATGGTAAGCTGAGCAGTTCTGTAAAATACGGTCTGGTTAAGCAGTTGTCACTGAAGAGGTTTGTTATTTTTATGCTGCAATTAATTGTTTTTTGAAAATAAACTACTTCAGCATCTTGTGTTTTGTGTTGTCACTTTGACTGGGCAAGTGTCTCAGTATAGCTCTTGCCTGTATTTGTATGAGTGAAATTAATAGAACTCAGGAAGTGTGTAGGTTTGGGCTAGTCATCTGATCAATTTGCTGCAAGCTTTGTGAACTGTGTTCATAGCAGGCATAATCAGTAACAGGCAGTCATATATATGTCATATATGAATTACTGCTTTCTTGTGGAACATATGTGGAGCAGACAGGATGCTGGCATTTATGACAAGCATCATGAGCAAGGCAACAGCTTTCAAAACGAAGACCGGCAGCAATTTGGCAATACATTGTGGCATGTACGGCTGTCACCCTTCATTTGACAAAGTGGCAATAAAGAAGCACTATTGTAATGAATGCATATGAAAAATATTTATTGGCTTGAAAGGTATGGGTTGTGTGAGTGTGCAGCGAGTCGTTTCACATTAAAAATAACTAGTCTATTTGTCGTCCTAGTAAGCATGCTTTAGATGCTGTTTTGCATGTTTAGTTTTTGTTGCTTTCTAGTAGTATATATTTTCTCATTTTGAGAATCAAAACAGTTAGTGCTGTGTTCTGTCTCTTTTCACATGTAGTTAGCCTGCTGACATCTGGTGTAGTCCTGTGGTTTAAAATTTTTGGAAGTTATATGCCTAATGAACTCTGCCTGCCAAAAATAAACTGCCTTGTTTCCATGGGTTGTGCATAATCAGTTGGATTTGTTAAGAGGAGATGCTCCTCAGAGATACATTTTCATTAATGATAAAGCCAACTGGTTTAAATTTATGCAGAATATAGAGTCTAATCTTAAACTTTTGAATACATTTTTAATGGGGGTGTACAAATATTCAAAATTCTAAATGCAAATTGATTAGTCCCACCAATTTAATTTGAGAATTCACTGTTCGAAATTGTCGAATATTAATTTCTTTTTAAATATGAGTGATAACAATATTTATTGAAGTCGCAGGGAAGAAAGACCAATGCAAGTGAGGACTGTTCTGAATGAGTGTGCTATAGGAGAGGGGGGGCATGGTTGTTTCACAAGGGCACAAATTCATGAGCGCACGCATGTGTCAGATTACTGCTGCTCAATAATTTCCTGTCATGCAATAAGAATGCCTTGTTTATGGGTAGCCTATGAACCTGTTCTCATGATTTAGGCAAAGCAATTTATTATTTAGCCAGTCTCGCCATGTTTACATTTCATTGAAACAATGTGCGGGGAGCTGTAGTATGTCACACTTTTATGTCCATCAACGAACACAATACTTTATGTGGATCTGGTCAGGTGCTATATCTTGTTTCATTACTGCCGAGGTGAAAGAAGGGCATCAGGATGTTATCAGAAAGCACTTGCAGTTCGGCATTAATGCTATCGTAATCAGCTCTGTTATAGTTGCGAATCTGTTTACTTGTGACACCAGTGAATGGAAGCGGAATGTGAATGGTCACTTGAAGCAAATGAAATAAGTTCTCATTTACAAGCTGCACAGTTAACCGGATGTTCAAGTGCAAATAGCATTACACTGACATATGAAGTGATGCAGTTGTTGCCAAGCTCACCCCATGCAAAATTAATATTTCACCTTGTTTAGAAATGATAAAATATACTCTTCAATATTCAGAGGTTGTTTTTCTCGAATACATATTCGCATTTGATCAGAAAATTACGCTATTTGAACACCCCTAGTTTTAGTTACTCAATATATTATCTCGTCATTTTTCCGTGCCCCCTGAAAGTGGAAGTATAGTCTCTTCTGCAAGGTTTAGGCTTCATACCAGGCCTAGGAGAGTGTTAAAAAACAGCCCATGTTGCACCTTATAGACAGCAAATTGTAAATAAGCTCGTAAATTAATTTTTGTTTAGATTATTTAAAGAAAAATTTGTAATCTCAACTATCATTATCGAGAACATTGATGAATGGTTTCCTGTAATGCACATGTGCATGCAAAATTTCGCTGAGAGAGAGTCGCATTATGTACAGGAATTTTTTTTTTTTTTTTGCACAAGCAGTGAAAACAGCCTAAAATTGAAAAAAAAAAAAAAGATAAAAATGAACTTGATTGTTTCCAAACATGCTTACTACTGTTGCAAAGGATGTATTTGCATGCAATGAAACCTTGCGACCTTCTTCCTTCAGATGGGCTCTCTCTGCTGCTCTGTGATGACGAGATTTAGCTTCAGCTGTCCATCTTCCAGACATTCTTCCGATTCTTCTCTGGTCTCTTTGGTTGCTCAGTGCGATCAACTCCAGAGCTGGCATCCATTCAAGCCCTTGTGGCCTTTATTTATGTGGAACGCATTGGCGTACCAGTTACTTTCTTAACAAAATGTCATTTTATACATTAAAGCACAAAAGTAACTGTAACACCAATGCATTTCTCCGCAAAGTTAAAGAATATCTCGAAACAGGTGTCATCCTGAGGATCCGTTCCAAGTGGCCTTGCAAACTCCATGGCTAGAATTTGTAAATTGCAATATGGGCCATAAGGTAATTAGTTAGAAACTTAATTAGTGAATTTATGTTTAAGTTTTTTTATTTGCAAGTAATGTCTGCCTCTTCGAGTATACCAGCTCATGAACTAAAATTGCGATATCTGCCACAGGCAACTTTAAAAAAACACCCGGTATATAGCAAAACAATGGTATTAGTGCTATAAACGTAGCCACTTATCACCTCTTTTGATGTAACGACAATAAATTGCATGTTTATTTCATTGTGGACTTGTGCTTGAGGCCCTATGTCCAATATATTGGACATCACAAGATACATAAACTGTACAAGAAGACTATTGCACTCACCGCTCAGATATTATTTATTTATATACAAATACCTTACAGGCCTCATCAGAGGCATAGTGTAAGGGGGGTCAAATATAAAAGTCAATACATATTAGGATAACAATCAAAAAACATAACTGCAAGATAGAGGTAAGTACAAAACTAGTGGTCACATATATAAAATTACTAGATATTGCAATTCGGAAATGATGATATGAAGTACAAGACGACAACTACGCATCATGGAACAAAATAAGGGAAATGCATAAAGTTTTATGCACAATGCTCCCCCAAAAAAAGGTTGTATGAATCATGAGAACAAATGGACGTGCTTAGTGTTATCAATGAAGCGTTTGAGCTGATGTTCACGAAAGATGTCGTGATTGCGCTGTAGGACGATGCAGTCCGGAAGATCGTTCCACAGGCGGATGACGCGCGGGAGTGACCAGAAGTTAAAAGCATGTGTAGTGCCGTAAATGCGGGTGCAGCTGTAGTTATTATGTAATCTATGCGATAAGTAAGAGGGACGTTGTAATTGTGGTAGGGGCGACCGAGGGGCATGGGCGTATTTATGAAAGTGAGATAAAAGGATTATGTCTCAATGAGTTTTCAGCGGGTGGAGTGAAAGGTCACGCTTCAACTGGGTTACACTGAACTGATAATTGTAATTCCGCGAAATAAAATGACATGCTCTGTTCTGGATCGCTTCTAGCTTGTCTGTTAAGTATTTTTGATGAGGTGACCAGGATGGATGAAGGGTACTCTAACTGCGGTCTGACAAATGGCTTGTTTACGCACGTGAGGGGTAGTGTTTTGTAGGTTGCGGCGAAGAAACCCTAATGATCTGGAAACATTAGCAGAAATGGAGGTTATATAATTAACCCAAGAAAGATTTGGTGTGAGGTGGACAGCTAGGTACTTATACCGTGTGGTTCTAGCCAATGTGTTGTTATTAATGTTGTAAGGAAAATGCGAACAAGCTGATTTTGGGGTAAAAAAAGATTGTGTTACGTTTTAAAATGTTCAGAGTCATTAGCCATGTTTTACACGAATCGTTAATGCGATCCAGGTCATTTTGGAGTGAAAGGTGGACATCAGTACCATTTATTGAACGATAAACTATGCAGTCATCAGCAAATATGCCTATACAAGATGAGATGTTATTTGGCAGATCATTAATGTAAATTAAGAGTAAAGGACTGAGGACGCTTCCTTGCGGAACACCTGATTGACGTCGGAGGGAGGAGCGGAGTAATTACTAACAATAGTGAACTTCTGGCAATTGGAAAGAAAGTCACGGACCCATGACAAGGTTAGCGAATCTAATTTGAGCGCAGAAAGCTTAGATATTAGTCGGCAATGTGCTACACGATCAAATGCTTTAGCAAAGTCCAGGAATATGCAATCGGTTTGTTCATGTTGTAATGTAGGTCAGTAGTGAGTTGAAATAATTGCGACTCACAGGAAAAGCCTTTTCTAAATCCATGCTGTTTGAGGAAGAAAAAAATGATTAGATTCCAGGTGCTTGTAGATATAGGATGCGATAATGTGTTCAAGCATTTTTCAGCAGATGCATGTTAGTGAGATGGGGCGATAATTTGTGTGCGAATGTTTATTGCCACTTTCGAACAGCGGTATCACCTTTCCTACTTCCCAATCAGTGGGGAGCTCACTTGGTGATAACGACTGCCTATAGATGATAACGTAAGATGAAGTTGGAGATGGAAATGCTATTTTTTAGTATTTTTTAATTAATTTCGTCAACACCGGAGGAAGTGGGGGGGGGGGGGGGGGGAGGACACTTCAAGGTTATTTATTAGATGTACGATGCCATCAAGTGTAATGTCAACTGGCATCATGTAGTGGTAATAAAAATCAGGTACGTAAGGGATGTTAGAATTGTCTTCTTTGGTGAAAACAGCTGTGAAAAACGTGTTAAATGCTATCGGACTGTCAGCATCGGTGTATGGGGTGTTGTTGTAGTTATGTATTAAAGTATCATTGCTCACACTTTTCTGACCTATTGTTTTCCGGAACTTACTCGGATTATTCTGCAGTTGTGCAGGAAGGTCTTCTGAAAAGTAATTATCTTTTGTGTCACAAAGAGCAGAACAGTATGATTTCAGGTAGTTTTTATATTTATCCCAGGCACATGGCGTACTCTCGCGCTTTGCGCTTATGTACAGTCTTTTTTTTTTTTCGTTCTCATATGCAGATGCTTTCTTGTGAACCAAGGGTTAGTTTTATCGTTAGATATGGTTATAAGTGGGACGTGTTTGGATACTAATTCTGGGAGCTTATCTCTAACTGAAGCGTGAAGAGATTGGAAGACAGGACGCTGCCTGGGGGTGCTTCTTGCCGGACATACCCAAGCCACGACATGGCCTCAGAGATTGCACCCACTGACAGGTTTTGCTCTGGTCATCCCATTCGGCATGCTCCATAGCATAAAAATGTAATGCAGCGCGCGCGCCTGGTCGCCCCTGGATGGCGCTGTTAGCTGAGGGCTAACAGCGCCATCCAGGCTGCAGGGAGCCATCCGCCATCCAGGCCGCCTCCCTGCGGCGCTTTCCTCCTCGATCGATATCATTTCTAGAAATTAAAGGAGCCTATGACAACGCAGACAGAAGGCATAGATGACAAAATTTCGCAGAGCTGCTGAGGGGGTATAGAGACAACCGAGTACAAGTTGTATGAGAAGGTCAAAAAGGTAATGAGGTGGTGGAAATTCGCCAAGGGCTGAAGCAAGGATGTCCTCTGTCTCCACTGTTGTTCACGCTTTATGCTAAGGGCATAGAAAGACAACTGGAAAACAGCGAATGAGGGTTTGATTTATCCTACATGCATAATGGACAAATCGTGCAACAGAGGTCCCTGGACTGATGTATGCAGACGACATAGTGTTACTAGCAGACAATGCAAGAGATTTACAGGCACTTGCGAATATCTGTGGCAATGCAGCGACAAATCAAGGCCTTAAGTTTAGCACAGGGAAATTGGGAATTATGATCTTTAATGAAGGAGACGAGAAATTACGTGGTGTCAATTCAACAGCAAGTCATACCCATAGTCAAACAATATAAATACCTCGCAGTAGACATAAATGAAGGAGAGGCTTACTTTAAAATTATGGGGTTTTACGTGCCAAAACCACCATCTGATTATGAGGCAAGCCATAGTGGGGGACTCTGGATTAATTTGGATCACCTGGGGTCTTCAACGTGCACCTAAATCTAAGTACACGGGTGTTTTCTGCATTTCGCCCCCAATGAAATGTGGCCGTCGTGGCCAGGATTAGATCCCATGACCTTGTGCTTAGCAGCCCAACACCATAACCACTAAGCAAGCACGGCGGGTAAAGACTTACTTAAGCACCAACGAATATAACCTGAAAATAATGTGGAAGCAGAATGCAGCAATAATGAAACACAGAGCACTGTTGGGCCACAATAAGTATGAGGTGGTGCGTGGAAACTGGAAAGGAGTAATGGTGCCAGCGCTAATGTTTGCAAATGCCATTCTATACTTATAATCGGATATCTTGTCGGGGTTGGAAGTTAACCAAAGATCGGTAGAGCGGTTGGCTTTGGGAGCCCACGGTAAAACCACAAATGAGGCAGTGCAGGGTGACATGGGTTGGGTTTCTTTTCAAGTCAGAGAGGCACAGAGAAAAATTAGTTAGACTCAGAAACTTGGATGAAAGTAAATGGGCAGCTGAAGTGCACAAATATCTGTACTTGGAAAGCGTGGACACAGAATGGAGGAAGAGGTCAAGAAAGTTGGCAACCAAGTACAGGGTAATTGAAACTGAAAATAGACAACCAGGAGTCATCAGAAAGAAAGTGGGAGAAACAGATAAGTTAATTGGATGCAAAGAATGGAAACAAAAAGGACCATGGAAATTTACAAGAATGAGCTAGTAGAAGGGAAAATCTGTGCGATAACACAAAGGGCAGTGCCTTGCTATTTGAGGCTTGAGCGGCCGAGCTGGTTGCCTAAGGACAAAAACATATTGGAGCAAATATTCGGAACTAGATGAGGCATGTACAGGGTGACCTTTTGAAAAATACTGTAATGCGAAAACAACCATAGCTTTTCAACGAATGAACAAAACAAGGCGTGCTTTTTTATTGCGATAGCAATTATATGGACACTTCAACCGGATTTCTGCCGTCGTCGTCGCCGTGAGGTTCCCTATAGATAAAATCTTCGCCGCGCGCCGTATGCCCGAGCGGAAGCGTGCAGGTAGCCACCCTAGTGCGGGGACGCGCGCTATCACGGAGAGCGAACGCACTCATCTCCCACGCGCAAGCAAGGAAGCAGGAAGCCAGCGCCGGAGGGAGTGGGGGGAGCGCACTTCTTCTCTGCCAACAACCGCGCTCGTCCGCACCGTCTCTTATCTCCACATGGCTCTGACCTTTATGCGCCGTGCATTCGCCGCTCAGTTTCCGTTGTAGCGATAGACCGCACGTACCTTCGCCCGCTGCGGCGTATGCTTGCTGCCAGCGTTTTGACAGTCGTTGTCTGCACTCATTCAGTGTGATCTATTCGTGTTTGTTTGTGCGCGCTCACACCACGCTTGTTCATTCAGTTAGTAATAGTCAGGCTACATTTTGCAATGCACGCTACACATGCAATGCTGCCCGGATCGGCAGTGCAGCGCTACAGGTGTGTCCCTTCGCACGCGCTGCCCACGGGAAGCGCTCCTCATCAACAGCACCGTTTCACACACGCCTTCTCGTGGTCATCGAGTCTCTCTTCATCTCGGTCTACTTACGCCGCAGCACACCTGCTTACTTAATCAGCTCATGTTTACTACAATTCATATTGCTACCAAAGCCGCTCACCTTACTTCGTATGACATTGCTGTGTTGCTATCGCATTCATTGCTTTGCCCTTAGGGCGAAACTGTGACATTTTTTATTCAAAAGGCCATTGAATTCTGTAGAACTCATTTTTCAGTTTCAAAATGTCCACCTTATGCTTTGATAAAAGCTTGAAGACGCTTCCGGGCTTCAAGATAGACGCTTCAAGATAGCCATGATGTCTTCTGGAGTGATTTCCTCCCAGGCCTTCTCCAGAGCACGTTTGAGTGATTCGATGGATTTGTGCTTGAAAGAGCACACTTTTTGCTCCAGGATCCACCAAACAGCGAAGTCCATCGGGTTGAGATCGGGGGGAATTCGAAGGCCAAACGTCCTTCCCCCAGAAGCCAGGAAGGCTCACCTCGCATCACTCAAGAGCCTTCTTTGCTCCATGGGCAGGGGCCCAGTCCTGCCGCAGCCACCAGTCAGTGTTTTCTGCATTCCCTTGAGCCCAGGTAATGACGGCGCCCTCCAGGATCAGCTCGTGGTAGATCTCGGCATTGAGTTTGAGCCCTTTCGGCACAAAAACGAGGTTGATCCTCCCAAAGCCTGAAATTCCGCCCCAGACCATGCCTGGGGAAATGGTTTTTTTTCCACTTGGACAGTTCACGAAGAATCCTTCGCCAACAATTCTCAATGATTCTGTGAATTCCAAGCCGGTTCGAACCGACCATGAAAATCTCATTGGTGAAGAGAATCCAGTTCAGGGCTTCATCACGGTTCAGTTGCTTCATCTTGCGGCACTTTTCCAGCCTGGAGGCCTTCATTTGGTCCGTGAGCTTGAGATCCTCTCTCACGAGTAGCTGCATGGCCGAGTTGCTAACTCTGTGCTCTCTGGCGAGTTTTCTCATGCATCTCAGTGGATTTCTTTTGATTTTCTTGCTGACGGCCAATTTAAGCTCCCGGGTTCTTGCCGTTTGAGGCCTCCCGCTTCGCTGCCGGTCCTTGACACCCCGTCTCCTGAAACCGTTTGACGACGCGTTGGACTTCAACACGCTGCAATTTGAGCATCTTCACTATCTATGAAATCGTCATATCCTGCTTCTTGGATGAGCAGCAATTGTGTGGCGCAACTCTTCAGAGACCATTCTTTCTGAAAAGACGGGACACCAAGAACAGTAAAAATAGCAGTTCTATATCAGAAAAGCACAAGGAACACAAATTGAATGTTGGTGCTAAAAAATGCGGACAATATAAAATAAAATTCAAAGTGCATTACAGTATTTTTCGGTCACCTTGTATATGCTGCAGCAATAATACGGAGACCACTCAGCACATTCTAATGGAATGCAAAGGGATTCACCCAGTGAGAACCGTAGGTAACGTACACCTTCCAGAAGCGCTTGGGTTTAAAGTGGACGAAAGCGTGAACCGGTTGGCAGTCGAGATAAGCAAGAGACGTTTAGAGTATTGGTGGAAAAAAATCAGAGAAGAAATTGATACGACCGGATTTCTTACAGTCATAGGTAGCAGTACAAGGTAGATTTTGAAGCAGAAATATATATATATATATATATTTATATATATATATATGTGAAGGAGATGTATACAAAAATGCTAGATTAAAAAACATGGATAGCATACCTGATTAAAGCAAGCAGGCTAGGTGACTATTTGTCACTGCTTCGTTTCAGAGGGGATGTCGTTAAATTATTATCATCATCTCCTCGTGCGCGTTGCGCACGGCACGCTTTTCCTCCTTGGCTCCCGCCGACGGGCCGCAGCATTCGATGGAGGCGCATGATTTTGGGCCAGTTGTTTGGGCCTGTGGTGTAGAAAATTTTTAAAAATGGTGATAGCAGCATCGAGAATTCTGAAGGTAACATTCGTGAGGAGGTTGGTTTCTTCATGAAATAACTTTATGCGCACAAGACGAGACAGAGAACAGGACACACGAGCGCAGTGAAAAGCCTCTTCTCTGTCCTCGTCTTGTGTGCATAAAATTCTTTCATGTCTTACCAACATGCTCAAACAGTCACCTTAGCGTTCTTAAAGCCGTATGAATGGGGCATACTGATGTAAAGATGTAAAAATAGCTTTGAGGCGAGTTCTATATCCAGACATTTTTTTTGCCACATGATAAGATGCTTTACTTTGTGCATCTGATCTAGTATTACTTGTGGCACATCCCTCTGCGCTTGCCTTCTTTTTTCTTGCCTGTGCGCACATGTGCACCGCAAGTATTATATTCAGCATGCCTTCTTGTAATAAATTAGTCGCGAGTCCATCATCCGTCCATGTGTTTGTCTTCTCAATGTGAAAGTAGCTTTTGCACTGTGGTCTCTAAACTGAATAGGACGGTTGCACAATTTCAGTGTGAGCAAGCGTGCGCAATCATGTGAACAACCCCTGCACGTTGCCTGTATCCGGAGAAAAACCAAATAATCGTCACCAGCTCGTGCGTGCGTGGCAGCCCAATTCAAAGCGAATTCAAGAACTGAAAGTACGCAATGCAGACTAGCTAGCGCTCATCACCCGCAATACCACGAGTATACTTGGCATTAATATTTTCAGGGCCTGGATTCATTATATCTTAAGTGCCTGACGCACACATCGAAGTAAGCTGGAAAGAAAGCTCCTCTACAAGCCGCTATTTCGATTTTCAGTAAAACAGGCAATGCATCCTAACAGTCACGAAAAGTCCGATCCAGAGGCTGTATTTTCGCACATAATTGTTCACAGCAGAAAGCAGAACCTATAGTGCTGCATTTCAATCGGTTGATGACGTACGCGGTCATGGAGTCCCAGCAGAATATTCAGCATACTGTTACGATTCACTTAGAGCGGCCATGCCCATACCACGTGCAAACGCTTGGGAAATGGCGTGCCTAACGATCTCGCTCGTCAACGTGAACAGATGTGTCCGTCGCGAGGGTCAGAGGTACGTCAGTGACGAAACCTGCCGCGCCGCCTTGCGACCATACCACCCCCGCTGGGGACACTCACTCCGTTACGGTCGCCCACCCTCACTACTTCGTCTGGTTTGACCTGTCCTGCAGTGGGGAAGAGGAGAGGGGAAGAGTGCCCGGATGGTGGAGGGTATAAGAAAGCCAGCAAGCAGCCATGTGGGGAACACTTTTGATTTGCCCTAGCGTGCAAGTGTATACACGCTGAACGTTTCTCGTGTGTTTTCTTTGGAGCACACCGCTCACTCGTGTCCCTGTATTAAAATTGTGTTATTTGTTTTTACGTCGCCTCGTCTTCCTTGCCGGACCCTCTCCGATGGTCAACCTGGTTCGAGCTCCAAGCAGACGCTGTTGAAGGTTCACCAAACCCCGGCCTGTAACAATTGTATGGCAGCGGCGAGATCCATCAAATCCCAACGCGCTCTGCAACTGGATGACAAGTGGTGATATATGGATCTACGAGCCTCGTCTACCAATTCGCAACTGAGTGCAGCGTTTGCGATGGTCTACGTCGGATTCTTGGCTGCATGGTGGTGAGTGTGGGACTTTCTTTGCTGAGTTTTGCCAGGTTTTGTTGAAGTGTTAGAATAGAACGGGTAATTCGAGCTATTGTTGTCGCCTAGTTAGATTGCGGCAAGATAGTTGTGTGCAGTAAAGAGAGCAGCACTGAAAACAGCCATGAATTTGAAGTCGTTGCATAAACCGGAGTTGTTGGAGCTAGCAAAGGAGTTGCGCCTGGATGTCACTGACACACTCCGAAAGCCAGAGTTGATTTAGGCTATTCTTGCTCTAAAGGCTGAGGATGATGAGCTTATGGAATGCCTAGAGATCATTAGAGAGAGGGAGACTGCAAAAAGTCAGGCAGAAGAGCGTGAACGACAGGAACGTAAAGAACAGAAGGAACGTGAAGAACAGGAAAGTAAAGAACAAAAAGAGCGGAAAGAACGGGAACGTAAGGAACAGAGGGAACACGCACTAGAATTGACGCGACTCGAGATTGAAATGGAACGAGTTCAAGCACCAGGGCATAGGAGCGATGGAAACAGTGCAGGAGAGCGCGTATCATTAAAGATGACAGAGCTAATGCGGAGACATTGGTTTGTTCTTGGTGAACTTAGAGCAAACATGCGAGAAGCAAGGGTTCTCTCGCGAGTCGTGGCCACAGCGTCTGCTCACACTGTTACTGGGCAAGGCAACGGACGTAATCGCTCACTTAACCAGAGTGGAAGCTGAGGATTATGATAAGGTAAAGTCCAGTTTACTGAGAAAGTACAGGCTGTCAGCGGAAGCGTTCCGTCGGAAGTTCCGCGAAATGGAAAAGGCTAGGAATGAGTCCTATACAGAGTTTGCATATAAGCTTATGTCAAACATGGAGGAATGGCTCAAGGAAAAAAAGCCTATGGTGATTACGCGATAGTTGTTTTGTGCTTTGCACTTGAACAATTTTATAACTGGTTACCTGAGAGTGTGAGGTACTGGGTTCAAGATAGGCCAGAAGTTAGCATGATAGCCAGAGCCGCTGAACTAGCCGAGGAATCTGTGACGCGTCGGGCTCTCGAAGTCAGTGACAGTCGAAAAAGCGATCTCAATTTCAGGTTCGGCAGGCCAAAGCTAGGGCCCGAAAAGAGAAAGAACGAGCCTGTAATTGACGGTACCTCAAAATGTAGAACTTCCCGAGTCAGAAGGGACCCCTGGAGTTACAGCAGAGCAGCAAAAGAAATTGCAAAAAAGGAAACCTTTTCTTTGCTATAACTGTCACAAACCAGGGGACACTGCTGCGCAATGTAAAGAGGTCATGGTAGTGTTTTTATCAGTTGGTTGCAATGACGAGAACATGAAGCTGCTCGTACCGTATATATACGCAGCCTTGAGGTAAACGGGAAATCATGTCACGTACTGTGCGACTCCGTGGCTACCATGGACGTGGTTCACAACTCTTATGTGGAACCAGAGGTGTAGCAACTCACAGTGCATGTTTTCCGGTCGCAAAAGTAGCTAATAAAGTTAATTTCAGCGCAGTTGAGACGGAAGCTGCCGTATCACCTACGCTTCCTAAGCAGTACCCTTCATCATCATCATCAGCCTATTTTATGTCCACTGCAGGACGAAGGCCTCTCCCTGCGATTTCCAATTACCCCTGTCTTGCGTCAGCGTATTCTAACTTGCGCCTGCAAATTTCCTAACTTCATCATCCCATCTGGTTTTCTGCCGACCTCGACTGCACTTCCCTTCTCTTGGTATCCATTCTGTAACCCTAATGGTCCACCGGTTATCCATCCTACGCATTACATGACCTGCCCAGCTCCATTTCTTCCGCTTAATGTCGACTAGAATATTGGCTATCCCTGTTTGTTCTCTGATCCACACTGCTCTCTTCCTGTCTCTTAACATTAGTCTTAAGATTTTTCGTTCCATCGCTCTTTGTGCAGTCCTTAACTTGTTCTCGAGCTTCTTTGTTAACCTCCAAGTTTCTGCCCCATATGTTAGCACCGGTAGAATGCAATGATTGTACACTTTTCTTTTCAACGACAGTGGTAAGCTCCCAGTCAGGATTTGGCAATGCCTGCCGTATGCACTCCAACCCAATTTTATTCTTCTGTAAATTTCTTTCTCGTGATCAGGGTCCCCTGTGAGTAATTGACCTAGATAAACGTACTCCTTTACAGACTCTAGAGGCTGACTGGCGATCCTGAATTCTTGTTCCCTTGCCAGGCTATTGAACATTATCTTTGTCTTCTGCATATTAATCTTCAACCCCACTCTTACACTTTCTTGGTTAAGGTCCTCAATCATTTGCTGTAATTCGTCTCCAGTAGCCTTACCTGTTCTCAAATAGGTCGGATCAGATTCTGCGCGAGAAAGGGCTAATGTTCGAAAAGGCTAGCGTGATGGCACAAACGAGACCGAAAGCTGGTGAGTTAGCTGCAAAAGCAGTCACAGAAACCGCACTAAGTGAGGTGGATGGTCGTTCGCAATCTCAGGGAGCGGAGATCGAGAATGCCTCCGCGGTGGAACCACAGGAGTTTGGATCCGCGCAATCAGAAGTACCCGTAGTGGCACCAGCCGAGCTATTGGAAGAGCAATTGCCAGATTTGTTTGTAGTGCCCACGTTGGAAGGCCTACAGCGGCTGTTAGAGATAGAGTTCAGCATTGATTAAGGAACTAGTCTCTAAAGCGCAGCTGAAGCCTGAACAACGACGGAATTGCAGGAAGTCCTGCAAGAATTTCAGGATTTATTTGTAGATAGGCCAGGAAGGACATCGGTCGTTACGCACGACATCGAGCTCACTTCTTCGGCGCCGGTATGCTTAAAGGCTTATCGAGTGTCACCGTGCCAACGTGAGATTATGGATGTGGAAGGGAAAAAAATGTTTACTCTAGGTGTGATCGAGCCTTGCGCGAGCGATTACACCTCACATTTGATCTTAGTTGAGGTGCCGGGCAAGGATCCGCGTCCTTGAGTAGATTACCGCAGGCTAAACGCCATCACTAAAGATCATATTTATCCTATACCAAACATCGAAGAGCGCATCGAGGTTAGTAGCACCCGATTCATTTCCACACTAGATCTAGTTCGTGGCTACTGGCAGGTTTCACTCATCGAGCAGGCTAGTAGATATGCCGTCTTCATATCGCCGTTGGGAAGGTTCCGCCCTAAGGGCCTAAGCTTCGGTTTGAAAAATCGCCCCGTACTGTTTTTCAAGCCTTATGGATAAAGTATTGACAGGACAGGAAAAGTTCCCCTTGCCATACTTAGATGATGTCGCGATATATTCCGCATCCTGGTCGGAGCATATGCAACATCTCAGGGCAGTGTTGGCTTAACCGTCAAGGCAACAAAATGTCAGATTGTGCAAGCGGAAGTGATCTATCTCGGTCACATAATTGGACAGGGCCTTCGCTGTCCCTCTGAGCTAAAGGTGGCTGTGATACGAGATTTCCTGCAGCACTGGACAAAGACCGATATCCGATCTTTCTTAGGCGTCGCAGGGTACTATCAGTGGTACATCCCGAGGTATTCCTAACTAGCTAGCGTTCTGACTGATTCTCTACAAAAAACTGAGCCACAGAGCGTCCTCTGGGACAAAAAAAAAGGGATCCGCTTTCAACACCTTATGCTGACGAGTCAGCCCGTGCTAAGATCGCCGGACTACACAAGGGGATTTGTGGTTCAGTGCGATGCGAGTGAGTGAGGCATGGGTGTTGTACTATATACCAAAAGGGAGAGACCGAGGAGGAGCACCCCGTCCTTTACGCCAGTCGGAAACTCGCTAGTCGAGAACAAGTATACAGCGCTACCAGGGGGGGGGGGGGGTCTGATGGGGCTTCAGCCCCTCTCCCTCCCGAAATTTTTTTGTGCTGGCATGCACCGCCGACCAAAACTACTACCAACGCTGGGAATCATTCTGGATTTTGCCTATAATGTCATTTTCATGCTCGAAAAGACATTTCGACACGAACATTGTGAACTCGGGCTGGATTTCGTGGCCACGCCCTTGCACCTGGAGTCACATAACGCAAGGAGCCCCATCCGAGCACATACTTTCAAGGGCTTTTCGATAGCGAGCGGGCGTGTTGCGGCATCTCTCAGCGGGCGTGTTGCAGCATCTCTCGGTGGCCGCGGAGTCTACGGAGTGCATGGATTTCAATTCCGAAACTTTATGGGTATAAAGTTCTTGTAAACATTTGATACGAAAGGTGCACTGAAAATTGCTAAGGCATGCTTTAGATTTTCAATTCTGGAACGTTATTGGTTTAATGTTGTAAACTTGGGCCAACATGCGCGCACTGGAGCCCTTGTGTCTAAGAGAAAGAAAGAAAGGGAAAGAAAACAAGGAGGTTAGCCAGTATAAATACCGGCTGGCTACCCTGTACTGAGGAAAGGGGTAAAGGGAATAAAAGGTGATAGAAGAAACAAATAAATAAAAAAAGTTAAGTAAGAAAATTCGCGCAATAACCGCGACCCTACGCACTACAATGTTCAAAGTCGTCGTGTCTAAGCCGTCCCAGAAATGGAAGCACGCGCTCACAATCTTCCATACACACGAAAATACTAAATATCACCGTGGCTGTCAGCTGGCAGCTGATAATTTTCTCCAAACATTTTCAGGAACTGTGCCCAATGTGATCGATCAGCTGGACCAGGGCAGGCAAAGTAAAGTAAGAGAAAACAGAAGAAAGTTAACGGCCTATTATTGAGGCAGTTCTTTTTTTGCGGGCGACAAGGTCTGGCTCTTCGTGGCCATAGGGACAGTGGTCCTATGGATTTAAGCAAAGCCCCTGCTGAAAATACTGGTATTTTCAGAGCACTTCTTCGCATGCGAGCTGATTGTGGAGATACATATCTGAAGAACTATTTGGAAAGTTGCCCAAGTAATGCCTCATATTTGGGCCCAGATGTACAAAACCAAATAGTAGAAATTTGTGGTGAAATTATCAAAGAAAGCCTAGATGCAAAAGTAAACGCTGCAGGCTGCTTCTCCATACTTGCTGACGAAACGACGGATATTGCTGAAATCGAACAGCCTACTGTTTGTGAAAGGTACGTAAAAAAGGATGCCAACGACACCGAAGGAGTGTTTTTAGGTTTTAGCACCGGAATAGATGCCCTCTCTCATTGCAACTGCAGGTTCTATGTAAATGTGTACAAACTGCTGCAGATTCTAGTCACCTTTCCAGTGACCACTGCCAGCGCAGAGAGAATATTTTTTAACATGAGATTACTAAAAGACTACTTGCGCTCTACAATGTCTGAGGAACACATGGTTAGGCTGGCGCTTCTATATGCCCCCAGAGGCGTCGGCATCAACGTGTCCGGAGTCATTGACCGCTTCGCTAAACTTCCCCGCCGAGTGAAGTTTGTCGTTTAGATAGCGAAGCAGCAAAAATCAATGCAAGTAAAAGCTCTGTTCCTTCAGGTCCATAAACTCGTAATTATGAAAACGTATGACTGTTCACTAGCTTTTAAAAGAGCAGAAATTTTCACCACTTATTCTAACAGTTACCATCATGATCGAAATTATTATGCAAATGTGAAAATACGAGGACATCAATAACCAATTTTGACCGACCATGCTCATTGAAAGCCCGGCCCACGCGGCGTTTCCCAACAAACACTCAGACATTGGGCAGTTCAACTTGCCGCATCATCTGTGGCTTACGTTTGGCCTTTTCTTGCCTTTTTAGCTACCTGCTTTTACTTCTTTTTCGAATTGAAGCAATACCCTTCTTTAATTTTGGGTACAGAATATTTATTGCCGCTCTGTAGGCATGTAAATTACACATTTTATACTGATTTCTGCATTATTCCTCTATTATTCTACCGATATGGTGCTGTCGCGACCGCCGCAAGGCCCAAGTACATATTACGATTTCTGCTATCATAGTTTTGTTTTTGCCTGGATCGTCTGTCATTCTATGCGTAAAGTTTACTATCTGTGACTGCACAACATGTGTCTTGTTTGACGCATTATATACAGTGACGTTTGCTTAAATACGTAGATTTATTGGAGACTTATACGTATATTTAAATATCTTGTTGCGAGGTTTTGTGCATACATGCAGTGAACTTTGTTTCCAGTGACACTTTTTTTGCCCTTTATCAAGCTGTATCTTCGCATTTGTATATTCCATTTTATCTTTGAATATCTAATGGATATCTTGAAGAACTCCTGCCTTTTATATGTACTCACTGTTGCGACTATAATCTCGGTGTAATTACAATACATGACTGGTAACGGCTGCTCATGCGCAATCTATTGCAAAGAAGGACTGCGTCATTGAGGTTTTTCCCTGGCTGTTGCATATGTACAAAATGTAAACAAGGTTCTTGAATGACAAAGATTCATCAAAATATTTGTCTTCAACTTGTTCATTTCATGACCTTTACGTTTTTCATATAAGCTGCATGCACTGCTTTGCTGGTTTCGAAATCATATAGTTCTAAAGTTCGTGTGATATTTTCTGTACTTGTTAAACAGACAAACAAAAATGTGGAAACATTGATATAAGTTATTTCTGCCACAATTTTTGGGACATACGCATATATTCTTTCAAGAAAAAATTCATACTTTACTTGACCGTGCGTAGCGTTCAATAATTCGTATGCAGCATCTAATACACAATGGCATTGTGTCACAGACCCCGTGAACGAGGCACGAGGCGCAGACGCCGGACCAAATTCCAAAGCCGACTTATCAAATTCCGAAAATAATCCCACGAAAGCAAGGACAATTAAGAGTGGGCCCTCTGGTGCGCCAGCGAACGCCGGTTGCTGTCCAAAGACCGAGTAAGAGCCGAGAGTTGTCGAAACACAACAAAATATATTTTTCACACAAGGCAGTTACACACACACTTGCACACTTAGGCTAGACACAACACAATACAAATCAGATGGGTATTAACAAACGCAAGAAAATAATTCTCGACAAGCACTAAGAGTCCAACACGTAAAGTACAAAATAAATAGGAACCCTAAGTGTCCAATCGTATTCACCGTGCTGGGTTGGTCTTGGAGTCAGGCGATCTCGGTGTAGCTCGGGCATATCTCAAAGAAAGAACTGCTTCCGGAAATGCAGACGCTCGATGAACCCGTCGACTAGCTTGCCGGGGAATCCCCTTCTTCCGCAGACGCTCAGTCTTCACGTTACATCACTTCAGCGGTGCGGACTGTACTCTCGACGATTCTCGCACGGCGGTTATATAGCTTCTACAGTCATTCTCAAACATTCCTACCGGAGTCATGATCTCGTAGCATGACCAAAGCTTGGGAACCTTCAAGTCTTTTCTCGTACCTTCGACCGCTGCTGTCGGAGCTTTGTCAAGGGGGGGTGATGACTCATGCTGTTGGCGCACACTCACGCTGTAGTTATCTGTCTCGACTCGCCGGGTGAGAAGGTGTCTCGGCGCGCGCGTGTCCTCTCTCTCTCTCTCTCTCTCTCTCTCCGGTTAACGTCGCTTCGTCGAGGCTATTCTAGACGTTTCGGTGCCGTTGTTCGCGTTGCTGTTTGAGGCAATGGAAATGCCTCAAACATTGGCAATGGCACATTGGCAAAGGCAATGCAGTTATTATTCATGTATTTGATCCCTCGACAAATTCTAGAAGGAGAAGGCCGCGCTGCAACATAAGCACCCCCCCGAACAAAATTTCTGGCTACGCCACTGAGCGCTACTGAGAAAGAGTGCACATATCTCGTATGGGCTGTTCAAAATTGTCTTCTTACCTTGCGGGCTCGAGGTTCGTCATCGAAACGGATCATTGTCCTCTCATATGGTTGTAGACAACGACTTCCAAAAATGGTCGCCTCCTGCGTTGCAGTCTCGTATTGCAACAATATTTATTCAAGATACGCTATAAAAAGGGAACTCTCAATGGCAATGCCGATGGCTTAAGTCGAAGCCCCTAGATTAACAATCAGCCTCGATCGTTTCATCAAAATCGTGTTTTTTTTTCCTGACGTAGGATTGTAAAGGTTTTCATTTTGCTTACGCAGTTGGGTTAAGTCATGTCTTGTGAAGCATGTAACAAGTTTATGTATGTATTTAGTGCTGCTGCAAGTTGGTAAAACTGTCACTTTTGAGCGGGGAAATAAGCCTGGCAGAGCTCAGTGGGGATTTGTCTCGCGCTTGCTGACTGAGCGGCTGAGTCTCAGTGAAGTTCTGCAGATGCATGCGGTGAACGAGAAACTGCAGCGAACACTTCTGAGGCATCTAGACTCTGACTGGGACGTTGAGTTACGTTGGAGAACACTCACAGTGTTTCGTGCTCAAGATGGCGCTGTGTGACAACCGACGGCGACTGCAAGCATCAACCTGCGTCATCCCTCTGGCCTGTGGATGCCGTCCCCTGCCCATCGGGATCTCCTTCGGCGGCGGGGCAGTCTGTTACGATTCACTTAGAGCAGCCATGCCCGGACCACGTGCAGTCTGTTCCGATTCACTTTGAGCGGCCATGCCTGGACCACGTGTAAACGCATGGGATACGGTGTGCATAACGATCTCGCTCGTCAACATGAACAGACGAGTTCGTCACGAGGGTCAGAGGTACATCAGTGACGAAACCTGCCGTGTCGCCTTGCGACCATACCACCCCGCTGCATGTGGACGTTCACCCCGCTACGGTTGCCCACCTCACTACTTCGTCTAGTTTGCCCTGTCCTGCAGTGGGCGAGAGGAGAGGGGAAGAGTGCCCTGTAGTATATCAGTTTCAGTTTCAGTTTCTGTTTGCCATTACACGCCGCCAGTGGCGCCAGTGTTGTCACCTGTATATATACATGCCTCTGAATAAACAGGGGGCCTTGTTCTGTTGCGGCCGTGACTGTGTTTGTGGTTCTTCTATGGCGTCCGCCGAAACACAACAATGGCGACGAAGATGGGATCTTTTCTAGGGGTGTAACCGCGCCTGAATTTTTTTTTTTTTTTTTGCCATGAGCTGTATCGGGCTCGCTCCGCCGGCCCCATTCCTGCCTGTACCCGGCCGCCCTCCTGTTCCTTGGCCGCAATGGCACCGGATGTTCGAGAACTTCCTACTGGCATCAGGAGCGTCCGACTTCAAGCCCGAACGTTGCAAGGCCCTGCTGATACACAGTCCTCGGCGTTGAGGGTCAACGTGTCTTCTCCAGTCTACTGCTTACATCGGATGCCGCCCAGAGCGGTGAGTCAACTGCCGGTGGTAAGCGTAGTGAGGATGGCGGGGACGCCACTCAGCCTTCCGTTTATGACGAAGCTATCGAAACCTTAAAGCAACATTTCACAAGCACAAGCAATGTCGTCGCAGAAACGCATCGGTTTCGCCATCGTATTCAGCAGCCGGGGGAGTCTGTACAGGAGTATGTTGCTGCATTACGTGCGCTCGCCGTAGCATGTTCTTTTGCGTCTCTGGAAGACTCGCTTCGTGACCAGTTCGTGGAAGGGGTCGCGTCACAGCACCTTCGCGAACACCTTCTTCTTGAGGGCTCGAGCCTCTCGTTCTGCCGAGCAGTGGCATTAGCTTCACAAGTCGAACAGGCCAATGAGGACATTCAAGAATTTGCTTCCGGCAACATGCAGCGCATATCAGGGCACTCTCGCTTGGCGTTAAACGACCATAGAGGCACTGGAACCCGCCACCCTTCTTCGCGTGACGACGCGCCCCTGCGTGCAGCTCGTACCGAAGCGAGCCTGCAGCACGACACCCGCCAACCTGCCTCGTATCTGCGCCCATACAACTCATCCTCTCACTGCTATCGTTGTGGTTTGCGCCAGCACCGTGCCACATCACCCCGCTGCCCTGCCCAAGGTGAACGTTGCTATCATTGTGGTCTCATTGGTCATTTCAGCGCGGTTTGCAAAAAGAAGCAACGGGCCGTTACTGTTCGCGAGCTTAGCTACCAGACATTACCCGACAATGAAACTGACAATGAAGCTGTGAACATTCTATGTGTGAGCGCGTCCGGCCGCGCCGGAATTCTAGTTGAGGTAGCAGTTGGTCACGCGACTTTAACATTCCTTATCGACTCGGGATCTTCAGTCTCCATTCTAGCGGGTAATATTTTTGATAGGCATTTTGCCAGAAAGGTGCTGCTGTCCGCGCCCCGTGTGAAGCTGTTAGATTATTCGAAAAAGCCTATCCCAGTGCGAGGATGCTTTCTTTCGAAAGTCTTATACAAGGAACGCGAAGCGTCGATTCTGTTCTACGTTGTCTCGCAAGGCACATCGCTTCTGGGTGTCGACACCATTATGGCTCTTGACTTCCAGATTGATGGCTCGTCTCTCCGCTGCCTTGAGACTACTACGTCAGCTAACAGTGCTACCAACGTACAGGTTCCAGATCAAGAACCAGTTTCATCTGCACTTCTTCCAGCACAATTGCGCAATGAATTTGCATGCCTTTTCGACTCCACCCTCGGCTTAGCCAATGGGTTTGTGCATCGTGTCAAAGTACGGCTCTCGATTCCGCCCGTTGTAGCAAAACTTCGCCGCCTTCCTCTTTCACTCCGAGCCCAGGTATCTGAAGAACTTCGTCGGCTAGAGCAGTTGGGTGTGATAGAGTGCATTAACGCTTCAGAATGGGTGTCTCCGATTGTGGTTGTTCAAAAAAAGGATGGAGGCATTCGTGTTTGTGTTGACTTACGAGAGCCTAACAAAGCTGTCGTGACGGATAGCTTCCCTCTTCCACACACCGAAGAACTCCTCCACAGTCTCGTTGGGGCAACGCATTTTTCTAAGTTAGATCTCGCATCGGCCTACTACCAGGCTTTGCTCGATCCTGAAAGCCGTGACTTGACCACTTTCATAACTCACTATGGCCTCTTCTGCTTCAAACGCGTCTGCTTCGGGCTGGCATCCGCCCCCACTGCATTTCAACAAATGATGTCGAAAATCCTTCAAGGATGCGCAGCTCTGGTGTTTTGTTCTATATCGACGACATCATTGTTTTTGGGAAGAGCGAACAGGAACACTTGACCAACCTGACCTCTGTACTGCGGGGCATTAAGGAAGCAGGGCTCAAGTTGAATGACAAGTGCGTATTTGGCGTACAAGAACTTTCCTTCTTGAGACACAGGATCACACCGCAAGGTATCTCTCCTTTGCCAGAGAAAATTGCTTCCATTATGAATACTCCAGCGCCCACTGATAGTACTAGTCTGCGCTTTTTCCTCGGACTGATCGAGTATTATGCCAAGTTCGTTCCCATGCTTGCTGACATGGTAGAATCAATGCGAGCTCTTCTCCGGAAGAACCAGCCATTCATTTGGAATGATGCTGTAGACGCCAGTTTCGCCAAGGTGAAGTTTCTGCTCTCTTCCAGCAAAGTTCTGCACATGTTTGATGCGTCCCTTCCGGTTGTAGTGTCCACTGACGCATCTGACTGCGGACTGGGTGCTGTTCTCCAGCAGGTGGATGGCCACAGGCTGCGAACTGTTGCCTTTGCTTCACGCACACTTTCACCAGCAGAGAAGAAATACGGAGTAGGAGAGCGTGAAGTGCTGGCGTGTGTTTGGGCCTGTGAGCATTGGCATACTACTTATGGGGACGGCATTTCACGTTGCGCACGGACCACCAAGCTTTGGTCTCGCTGCTCTCTTCTCAAGGCACTGGGCGCTGCCCCCTTCGCATTGCACGGTGGTCGGAACGGCTGCTTCGCTACAATTATACTGTAGAATATCGGAAGGGTCTGAAAACCAGGTGGCCGATGCCCTTTCTCGCCTTCCAGTTCCGTCTCCGCAGGAAAATATCTCATTTGATGAGGTTGTGTCCTTTGTTGAGTTACCGTGCCTCACTAAAGAGCAGTTTCTACAGGCCCTTCGTGAAGACTGCATGTTGGACCAAGTCAAGACCTATGTCGCCACATCTTGGCCTGCACATAAGAAGCTCTTGAGCGAACTTCAGCCTTTCTTCCTGGTATGTGAAGAATTGTCCGTCGTTGACAACCTGCTCCTGCGCGGCGAATGAATCGTCATTCCCTTGTCTCTCACACCGCAAGTAATCGCTGCTGCCCATGAAGCTCACCCTGGTATAGTTCAAACAAAGGCTCGGCTACGAGAACGGTTCTGGTGGCCAGGCATGGACAGGCAAGTGGAGCTTTCCATCCAGAACTGCAGCATCTGCCAGATGGCTGACAAAAGTGCGAAGACTGCTGCTGCTCCCTTGCAGCCAGTACCCCTGCCAGAACGTCCATGGCAGAAGCTTGCCGTTGACATCGTCAGCCCTATGGAGATAGCACCACATGACTGCAGATACGCCATTACGCTCATCGACTATTTTTCCAAATGGCCCGAGGTTCAATTCTGCAGTGAAGTATCATCCCGCACCGTCATAAACTTTTTGCTTTCTGTGTTCTCCCATGAAGGCTATCCGGAAGTGGTAGTCTGTGACAACGGGCCCCAGTTCTCATCTGAGGAGTTCATTGAGTTCCTCAAAGATCGCGCTATCCGCATTGCGCACTCTTCCGTTTACTACCCGCAAGGGAACGGACTTGTCGAGCGGTTTAACCGTGTCTTCAAGAATTTTGTGCAGGTCGCCATGCTGGAACAGCGTCCGCTTCGCCAAGCAGTAACCGAGTATTTGGGCATATATCGCTGCACGCCACATGCCACTACGGGAGTTGCACCGTCTGTTCTCCTACACGGACGGCGACCGAGAACACGCCTTGACGTTGTGGGTCACCCGTCGCCAGTTTTCTTCAGCGATCTTGTTTCCGAACTTCATCGTCTGCGCCAACGAGTTAAGAGCAGGCAAGACTACAGCAAAGAGTACACAGACCGTCGCAGGGCTGCGAAGAAGACAACAGTGTCTGTCGGTGATTACGTTAGAATTAAGAAACCTGGAATATCAGTTAAGGGAGACCTCACGTTTAGCCAACCGCGGAAAGTAGTCCGCCCCCCAGCAAGGTCCATCATCGTTTCGGCTTGATGATGGACGAATCTGGAACGCGTCGAAGCTATCCAGGGTACCTGCAGCTTCAGCCGCATGGAATCTGCCGCATAATGCTGTGTCTGAACCCGCGACTCCGTCGTCGGCATCTCAGCAATCCAACGACTACGCCTCAACAACTCGATCCGAAGCCTCGCCAGCTACGCCCACGCTACGAGCTCCAGCGCCAGCTGTGTCGGAGGACCCTGTGTTTCAACGTCGGGTCCAACCACCGAGGAACAGAAGGCCTCCAGATCGATACCGGGACCACATGTAGCTTGTGTGCTAGGTGCAGACGGGTGCAGTGCCAGAGAAGTGCTGCATGAACTGTGTGCAGACGATTGCGTGTCTCTGCGAGCATTTTTTTTTTATTGCTTGTTCTAGGCCTTCTTGTTGTTCCATACAGTGAAGAGCACATGTCATGTATGGTTGCAGATAATTGTAAAATTTTGTAAACACTGTATATCAATACTAATCTACTAACTACTAACTGTTACTTACCTTGTTATTGTAAGGAGGGGAATATGTAGTATATCAGTTTCAGTTTCAATTTCTGTTTGCCATTACACGCCGCCAGTGGCGCCAGTGTTGTCACCTGTATATATACATGCCTCTGAATAAACAGGGGGCCTTGTTCTGTTGCGGCCGTGACTGTGTTTGTGGTTCTTCTGTGGCTTCCGCCGAAACACAACATGCCCGGATGGTGGAGGGTATAATAAAGCTAGCAAGCAGCCACGTGGGGAACACTTTTGATTTGCTCTAGCGTGCAGGTGCATACACGCTGAACGTGTCTCGTATGTTTTCTTTGGAACACACCGCTCACTCGTAACCATGTATTAAACTTGTGTCATTTGTTTTTATGTCGCCTCGTCTTCCCTGCCAGACCCTCTCCGATGGTCAACCTGGTTCGAGCTACAAGCAGACGTTGATGAAGGTTCACCAAACCTCGGCCCGTAACAATATAGTTTTAGAATAGGGGCCCCAAAGAAATAGCGTCGACACCACTGCGCATGCACAAGACGCAAACTACGTTTGGGTTTTGCGTTGGGCACGCTATTTCAGTGATTTAGCGGGAGCCCCAAAAGCTGCCCCAAAAGCTTTGCGTCAACAAACATGGCGGCACCCATTGAAGCGACGGCTGTGACCGAGTAGCAAATGGCTCGATTCGTGGTAACGCGTGAAGTTCGTAAGCTAGAAGTGACTGCGGTTATCGCTTTCTCTCAACTAACGTTTGTAGTGAAGATTGATTCATTAGACGCCGCTGTCGATTCGATTCGATTGTCGATTTTTTGGCTCGTAGGCCTAACGTGGATTAGCTTGGCTAGTGAAGGCACGTGAAGTTGGTTACTCAAAATTAAGCACAACAAATCGCTTGCTGCTAATCGAATAACCTCTCAATTGTAATTAAATGCAAAACCACGAAAGTCAAAATTACTCTTCTTATCATAAAATGGTATAGTTTATTTTATTATTTATAATAGTTTTTCTTTGACACCGTAGTGGTGCTGCAAGTGCAAGACACTATTCGCAAACGCAAAGCCCTATTCGAAAACTCTTCACTAATGCATGCCCCAACGCTAACACCTGCAAAGCTCTTTGGGGCCCCAAACTGTTGAGGCCCCTATTCTAAAACTCTCTAATACTTAGGACAAACCCGTTTAATTATGCAACATACAAATTGTCGCAGTAAAAGCGCTGATGAGCGGGCCGGAAGAATAAAAAAATGCAGCATTAGGGGGTGCGGGCACAGCGGGGGCGTGGCACTGCGGGTCATGTGACTTCCGCTTAGCACGTGTTGTCATGGCAATCGTTGAGTACCTAGGGACATAATCGCTTAGGGACTTTTGAGGCGCTGGTCTGGCACGAGACGTTCTTTGGGGGTACCGCCAGTCCTTTGTCCGCAGGCGCGAGGACAAGCGGGTGCAAGAAAGAAAATGCGCCCGCTCTCGCGCAAGCGGATACAGCTCGCGTTTGTACCCCGGTGCGGCGGTTGGCCCGGTACCCCGGTGCGGCGGTCGTTGGGGTGCTGCGGAGCGCAGCGTAGCAACACCCGAAATAAAAAAACACTGCTCCAGTCAGGTAGACAGCTCCCTCCCTGATAGTGAGATTATATTTGGATCATCAAAATAATGATGCGTTTATTTAGGAATACCATCGTTTCTCTCTCGCACCCGCTTGTGCTCGCGCCTGCGAGAGAGAAACGATGGTATTCCTAAATAAACGCATCACTGTTTGGGTGATCCAAATATAATCTCACTATCAGGGAGGGAGCAGTCTACCTGACTGGAGCAGTATATTTTTATTTGGGATGTTGCTACGCTGCGCTCCGCAACACCCCAACGACCGCCGCTTCGCGTCGGCGCCCGGCACCGCGGCTTCCGCCGCGGCACCGGGGTGCAAACGCGAGCAGTAACGCGCGGCCGCGCATACCAGTGCCTCAAAATTCCCTAAGCGATTATGTCCACGATTGCCATGACAACACGTGTTAAGCGGAAGTCACGTGACCCGCAGTGCCACGCCCCCGCTGTACCTACTAGCTATTGTAAAGTCGCGACCCGGGCATCTACTAAACCAGTACCGCACCCAGGATCTCTGCCAGGGGGGGGGGGGGGGGGACAGTTTGCCAATACCATCTAAACAGCACTAATTTCAATTTCTTTGCGGGAAATTGTCAAAAAATGTGCTTTTTGCGAGTGCGCAGACGATTGCGCGTCTTACAACTTAGTTGCAGTACTCGAAAGGCGCACGGAAAGACGAGAGGTTAAACAAAACGGGGGGGGGGGGGCTAACTCGGCCTCAGGAGGGGGCGGGTTACAACCCCCGAACCCCCCCCCCGTAGGTGCGCCACTGATCTAAAAAACCCGGCTCGTCCAGATGGCCGAGGACGCCGACAGGACCCACGGACTCCTGGCCGCCGCCTGAGGAGGAAGAGAGAGCGACTCTCCCCCTCCCCCCTGCTCCCTAACCTCATCCGGACTCAATAAATGTTTTCTCTCTCTCTCTCTCTCTCTCTCTCTCTCAGGGGATGCTTTGATACTATACGAGCAATAAAAAAGGTGCCTTACCTCGCAAACAACACGGTTCTTTGTCGGAACAAAGTTCTTTCGGCCAGTGTTGTGCAGCTACTGCTTTCCTTGTGGTATCATAAAAACTATTGACCCTTTTCGCGCAGCAGTTTGTTCTATTGAAACGAGATGGTGCTTTCGGCGGCGCGCCGCACGTGTCAGCGACAGCGCAAGAATATAGGTGTCCTGTGGCACGAATACGAAACCATTACCGCTACTGCCTTGCTTCCTGTGTGCGATCAGCTGTCGGAAAGGCAACTGCAGGTTTTCGCTAACGCTCTGTGCTCCAAGCATGCTGGATTGAATCATGTGGATTGAAGACGTGTGCAGTAGTTGGCTGCAAAAATAGTGACTGGCATATTGAGGAATGGAATGAACCTGTGTGGGCAAGCTGCTAGAACACTTCCGCAACTGTCCGTACGTGTTACCGGCACTTCGAGGTGTACGGCTTTCCCCGATGATACAGAAATTTGCTCATCCGCCAGCGTTGTATCGCTAACCTTCAAAGAAAGGGCTGCAGCCCCGGAACGTCGGCAAGAGTGAGTACCACTCGACAAAAGGAATAGCGCCGCTTCCTGTCATAGTAAGTTTCGCGCACAGTATCTACATACATCTACCACCTTGTATCGCTTTAGTGTACTCTAGTATCGCTAACCTTCAAAGAAAGGGCTTCAGCCCGGGAACATCGCCAAGAGTGAGTACCGCTCGTTAAGCCATAGGCAGAACGTTTTAATTTTTCCGGTAGGTGGGGGGGGGGGGGGGGGGGAAGCTGGGGCCTGACCAGCTTTCCGAACCCTACCCATCTATGCTTATATACAGGGTGTGTCCGCAAAGTAATGTCAGTGAGTCGAATAAAAAAAAAAGTTATTGCTCAGATCAGTACAACACTTTAAAAGGTTTTAAAATAGGCTCCTCCTCCGTCGATACATCGCTTCCAGCGAGATTTCCAGGCATTGAAGGCGTCACGTGAGGCCTCCTCCGAAACGTCCTTTAGAGCCTTGGTGCAAGCCTCTTTGACTTAGTAAACTGTCCCGAATTGATGTTCTTTCATGAAGTTTTCATTACTTGTCAAAGCACGCCTAATGCCACTGGTTTCGTTTATTTTCCGGAGGCAGAATAAAGGATAATAGAGTGAAAGTTATCAGGTGCCCAAATAAATAAACATATTAACAAATAAATAAATAAGACAGTGGTATCTCAAAAGCGCGAAAGGACTTCGATAGCAAATATGGGAACAGCGTGGATTGTGTTATTGAGCGACAAATGCAGCATATGACGAATAAAAATAAATAAGGAAAGTGCACAGCATGGACTGGGGAGTTTTACCAATAGCACAACCACACGTCTTTTCTTACCCAAATGGTCTCACTCTGCTTGCGCTGTTATGTACCCCATTTTCCTTCTTTTGTATAACTTTTTGCGTTGTTTTCTAAGCCAGGTGGTTCGCTTTGACTTGTAAGTCGGTGCCTTTCTCTCTCCTATTAACGACATCAGTTCGTTGTCTGATGCGATGATTTCACCATCATTGAAAGAGTGTTCGTTCGGGCACTTGATCTGGAAATGAAGTCGTCGGCCATCTTATTCACATTGATTTTGCGGGAGAGTTCCTTGTGGGCTTGCAAAATTGCCAGATGGTTCAAACGGGCTTGTCCAGTCGTCGACCGCAAGTATACATTTTCAGTCGCCGAAGGCAAGAAAAGGACCTGTCGGAAGTGGTCTGCGAGACCGGTATGGCCAACGCAATTTTTTTTAGCTTGGCCATTTCCGGCAAAAGGTTTCGCAGGTATTCGCCCTTGCCCGCCGTAAACATGTGCACGACGTCTTCGAATGAGTGCAATGATGCCGACCTTTGCTGGCTTAAAATCTCAATGAGCATATCTCTGTGCAAAATCAGGCGTCCTGGTTCAAAGTCGTCACCGCAGAACGCTATCACCGTAGAACATCCCTATGGCAAGCTGCTCAATGTGGGACTTATGCTGCCACATATCAGGTGGATACCTGTTGTTTAACGAAGACAGCACTGTGTCAAGTACTTCATAGAACCTCTGGCGGTACATGTCACTCGCTGATGGAAACACGTGAGCTGATAGACCTTCTTGATAGCGGCGTGGAGTCTTCTTTTGCCTATCAGCTAGAACACACGGGTCCTCAACTCCTACTTTTCCTGCCTCTGTCATACATACGCGGGTCATGCGCTTTATTTTATTTGAAGCTTGGGCCATCCGAGATGGCTGGTCCCTTCGCGTGCGCTGTCTCCCCGCGTGCATAGTACCTTTCCGCTGGTGCTTATACGGTGGAAAATACGCTTCCTTTTCAGCGTTCTGGCGAAGTATCAATAAGCGAGGTGCCCACTGTTGGTTTTGTCGTTGGTGCTCATGCTGTGTTTGTAGCCGGTGCACATTGCAACGTCCGCAGCCGCGGTAGAAGCGAGCTCGACGCCTGTTTTCTATTTCTCCTTTTATTGCGACAGCAATTGTATCGACACTCCAGGCAAATGCTCGCTGTCGTCGTCGCCGTGATATTCCGTATAAAGTCCAAAAGTCATATGAATGAGCCACCCATACACTGTGGGTGCGAGAAAAAGCGCGTAACACTGAGCCGAAAAAGATGGCGGCTTGATCGACATTATCTTCCCATGCGGTCAATATTCGGGGTAGTTGGAGGTCACGTGATCAAATGCGCGCATGGGGAGGAGAGCACGCGTCTTCTCATCTATCCCTGCCGCAGCTGCGAATGACTGTGCGCGGTTGACGCTTACACGACCCGCGTGCCGTATCCAGTACCAGTAACCCGTATCCAGTAACCAGTATCCAGTATCCAGTAACCCGCGTGCCCTAAGGGCGAAGCAATAAATGCGATAGCAACACAGCAATGTCATACGAAGTAAGGTGAGCGGCTTTGGAAGCAATACAAATTGTAGTAAACATGAGCTGATTAAGTAATCAGGTGTGCTGCGGCGTAAGTAGACCGACATGAAGAGAGACTCGATGACCACAAGGCGCGTGTGAAACGGTGGTGTTGATGAGAAGCGCTTCCCGTGGGCAGCGCGTGCGAAGGGACACACCTGTAGCGCTGCACTGCCGATCCGGGCAGCATTGCATGTGTAGCGTGCGTTGGAAAATGTGGCCCGACTATTACTTTTTACCGATTTTATCTATACGGAAACTCACGGCGACGGCGACGGCAGAAATCCGGTTGAAGTGTCCATGTAATTGCTATCGCAATAAAAGGAATCCGCTTTCAACGCCCTAAAGAGCGCGCTGACGAGTCAGCCCGTGCTAAGATCGCCAGACTACACGAGGAGATTTGTGGTTCAGTGCGATGCGAGCGAGCGAAGCATGGGCGTTGTACTATGTGCCAAAAGGGAGAGAGCGAGGAGGAACACCCCGTACTTTACGCCAGTCGGAAACTCACTAGTGGAGAAGAAGCGTATAGCGCTACTGGGAAAGAGTGCGCATATCTCGTATGGGCTGTTCAAAAGATACCCGCCGTGGTTGCTCAGTGGCTATGGTGTTGGGCTGCTGAGCACGAGGTCGCGGGATCGAATCCCGGCCACGGCGGCCGCATTTCGATGGGGGCGAAATGCGGAAACACCCGTGTACTTAGATTTAGGTGCACGTTAAAGAACCCCAGGTGGTCCAAATTTCCGGAGTCCCCCACTACGGCGTGCCTCATAATCAGCGCTGGTTTTGGCACGTAAAACCCTATATATATTTTTTTTTTGTTCAAGAATTGTCTTGGTATCTTGCGGGCTCGAGGTTCGTCATCGAAACGGATCATTGTCCTCTCATATGGTTGCAGACAACGACTTCCAAAAATGGTCGTCTACTGCTCGTATTGCAGCAATATTCTGTCGAGGATAAGCTATAAAAAGGGAACTTTCAATGGCAATGCATGGCAATGCCGTTGGCTTAATTAGAAGCCCCTAGATTAACAATCAGCCTCGATCGTTTCATCAAAATAGTTTTTTTTTTTTTTTTTTTTTTTTTTTTTTTTTTTTTTGCCTGACGTAGGATCGGAAAGGCTTTTATTTTGTTTACGCAGTTGGGTTAAATCATGTCTTGTGAAGCGCATAACAAGTTTATGTATGTATTTAGTGCTGCTGTAAGTTGGTAAAACTGTCACTTTTGAGCGGGGAAATAAGCCTGACAGAGCTCAGTGGGGATTTGTCTCGCGCTTGCTGACTGAGCGGCTGAGTCTCGGTGAAGTTCTGCAGACGCATGCGGTGAACGAGAAACTGCTGCGGACACTTCTGAGACATCTAGACTCTGACCGGGACGTTGAGTTACGTTGGAGAACACCCACAGTGTTTCGTGCTCAAGATGGCGCTGTGTGACAACCGACGACGACTGCAAGCATCGACCTGCGTCATACTACTGGCCAGCGGATGCCATCCCCTGCCCATCGGGATCTCCTTCGGCGGCGGGGCAGTCTGTTCCGATTCACTTTGAGCGGCCATGCCTTGACCACGTGTAAAGGCAAGGGAAACTATGTGCATAACGATCTCGCTCGTCAAAATGAACAGACGAGTCCGTCACGAGGTACATCAATGACGAAACCTGCCGTGCCGCCTTGCGACCATACCACCCCCGCTGCATGGGGACGTTCACCCCGCTACCGTCGCCCACCCTCACTACTTCGTCTCGTTTGCCCTGTCCTGCAGTGGGCGAGAGGAGAGTGGAAGAGTGCCCGGATGGTGGAGGGTATAGTAAGCCAGCAAGCAGCCACGTGGGGAACACTTTTGATTTGCTCTAGCGTGCAGGTGCATATACACGTTGAACGTTTCTCGTATGTTTTCTTTGGAGCACACCGCTCACTCGTATAACCATGTATTAAACTTGTGTCATTTGTTTTTACGTTGCCTCGTCTTCCCTGCCAGACCCTCTTCGATGGTCAACCTGGTTCGAGCTCCAAACAGACGTTGATGAAGGTTCACCAAACCCCGGCCCGTAACAATACTGAGAACAAACCCGTTTAATTATGCAACGTACAAATTGTCGCAGTGACAGCGCTGATGAGCGGGCCGGAAGAATTAAAAAAATGCAGCATTAGGGGATGCGGACCCGGGCATCTATCTTAACCCGGCTCGTCAAGGTGGCCGAGGACGCCGACAGCACCCACGGACTCCTGGCCGCCGCCTGAGGAGGAAGAAGGAGCGACTCTCCCTCGCCCCCCTTCTCCCTAACCTCAACCGGACACAATAAAAGTTTTCTCTCTCTCTCTCTCTCTCTCTTAGGGGATGCTTTGATACGTACGAGCCAGTAGCGCACCCAGGATCTCTGCCAGGGGGGGGGGGGGGGGGGGGGGGTTGACAGTATGCCAATACCATCTATACAGCACTAATTTCGATTTCTTTGCGGAAAATTGTCAAAAAATGCGTTTTTTGCGAGTGTGCAGACGATTGCGCGTCTTCCATCTTAGTTGCAGTACTCAAATGCGCAAGGAAAGCAAAAGGGTTAAACAAAAGGGGGGGGGTTAAGTCGGCCTCGGGGGGGGGGGGGGGGATTACAACCCCCCGAACCCCCCCCCCCCCCCACCCACCCCCGTCGGTGCGCCACTGGTACGAGCAATAAAAAAGGGGCCTTACCTCGCAAACAACACTGTTCTTTGTCGGAACAAAGTTCTTTCGGCCAATGTTGTGCAGCTATAGCTGCACACTATTTTTGCTTTCATTGCTTTCATTGTGGTATCATAAAAACTATTGACCCTTTTCGCGCAGCAGTTTGTTCTAGAGAAACGAGATGGTGCTTTCGGCGGCGCGCCGCACGTGGCCTCAGCGACAGCGCAAGAATATAGGTGTCGTGTGGCACGAATACGAAACCATTACCTCTACTGCCTTGCTTCCTGTGTGCGATCAGCTGTCGGAAAGGCAACTGGGTTTTCGCTAACGCTCTGTGCTCCAATCATGCTGGATTGAATCATGTGGATTGAAGACGTGTGCAGTAGTTGGTGGCAACAATAGTGACTGGCATATTAAGGAATGGAATGAACCTGTGTGAGCAAGCTGCTGGACCACTTCCGCAACTGTGCGTACGTGTTACCGGCACTTCGAGGTGTACGGCTTTCCCCGATGATACCGAAATTTGCTCATCCGCCAGCGTTGTATCGCTAACCTTCAAATGAAGGGCTTCAGCCCCGGAACGTCGGCAAGAGTGAGTACCACTCGACAAAAGGAATAGCGCCGCTTCCTGTCATAGTAAGCTTCGCGCACAGTATCTACATACATCTACCCCGTTGTATCGCCTTAGTGTACTCGCGTTTCGCTAGCCTTCAAAGAAAGGGCTTCAGCCCGGGAAGGAACATCGGCAAGAGTGAGTACCGCTCGTTAAACCATAGGCGGAACGTTTTAATGTTTCCGGCAGGTGTGGGGGGGAGCTGGGGCCTGACCAGCTTTCCGAACCCTACCCATCTATGCTTATATACAGGGTATGTCCGCAAAGTAATGTCAGTGAGTCGAATAAAAAAAGTTATTGCTCAGATCAGTACAACACTTTAAAAGGTTTAAAAATAGGCTCCTCCTCCGTCGATACATCGCTTCCAGCGAGATTTCCAGGCATTGAAGGCGTCACGTGAGGCCTCCTCCGGAACGTCCTTTAAAGCCTTGGTGCAAGCCTCTTTGACTTAGTAAACTGTCCCGAATTGATGTTCTTTCATGGAAGTTTTCAAGCGCCACTGGTAGACGACGTTCTGACAAACAATTATCACCAAAGGCTGTCTTTATCATAGGAAATATTTCGACTGCGGACTTGCTGAGGTTCACACAAATCTTGACGGCAATCCTTTGTTCCAACGAGCGCTGCATTGCGGTTTGCACGGGAAATGAAAATGAGATTCACGGAAGAGCAACCGCGTGTGGGTAAATTAACTTCCCCCTCCACCAATCCCAACCGGTCCTAGCGCGCTGCGGCGCTTCACAATATAATCACTGACATTAGTTTTCGGACAAACCCTGTATATATTACGTTTAATAAAAATTACACCGGAAACTTCGTGTGACCTCGAAATTGTTCACTGAAGTGACCAGCTTATATGAGTATTTGCATGACCTCAGAGTAGGAGACAATTCAGTTTTACAGCCCGAGTCTCCTCGTACCACCAAGAGAGTGGCATCTCTCGGATGAGCCATGCGACAAGCGGATTCAGTTAAACACGTTAGGGAGTTATATTTGTTTTGTGCGCATGACGTCGCACAAATACACATTAATGAAAAAAGCCATGTAACGCCTTGTAAATGGTTTAATACAAAAGATACAATCAAGAAATATTTTCCTGCCGAAAGGTCAGTTATTGAGAAGATAAGACATAACATATATAAAAATTAAACGATATATAACAATTTCTGAACACAACTTATGACGAATATTAGCATAAGTATATAATGCGTGTCCATAACGCAATAGTTTCATTACTTGTCAAAGCACGCCTTATGCCACTGGTTTTTTTTCCGGAGGCAGAATAAAGGATTATATAGTAAAAATTATCAGGTAATAAATAAACATAAATAAATAAGACAGCGATATCTCAAATGCGCGAAAGGACTCGATAGCAAATATAGGAACAGCGTGGATTGTGTTATTGAGCGGAAAATGCAGCACATGACGAATAAAAATCAATAAGGAAAATGCACGGCATGGACTGGGGAGTTTTACCAATAGCGCAACCACGCGTCTTACCCAAATGGCCTCTCTGCTTGCGCTGTTATGTACCCCATTTTCGTTCTTGTGTATGACTTAATGCGTTGTTTTCTAAGCCAGGTGGTTTGCTTTGACTTGTAAGTTGGTGCCTTTCTCTCCCCTATTAAAGACATCAGTTCGTTGTCTGATGCGATGATTTCACCATCATTGAAAGAGTGTTCGTTCGGGCACTTGATCTGGAAATGAAGTCGTCGGCAATCTTATTCAAATTGATTTTGCGGGAGAGTTCTTTGTGGGCGTGCAAAATTGCCAGATGGTTCAAACGGGCTTGTCCAGTCGTCGACCGCAAGTACATTTTCAGTCGCCGAAGGCAAGACAAGGACCTGTCGGAAGTGGTCCACGAGACCGGTATGGCCAACGCAATTTTTTTAGCTTGGCCATTTCCGGCAAAAGGTTTCGCAGGTGTTCCTCCTTGCCCCCCGCAAACATGTGCACGACGTCCTCGTGCAATGATGCTGATGTGTGCAATGATGCCGAACTTTGCTGGCTTAAAGTGTCATTCAGCATATCTCTGTGCAAAATCAGGCGTCCTGGTTCAAAGTCGTCACCGTAGAACGCTATCACCGTAGAACATCCCTATGGCAAGCTGCTCAATGTGGGACTTATGCTGCCACATATCAGGTGGATACCTATTGTTTAACGAAGACAGCACTGTGTCAAGTGCTTCATAGAACCTCTGGCTGTACATGTCACTCGCTGATAGAAACACGTGAGCTGAGGAACCTTCTTGATAGCGGCGTGGAGTCTTCTTTTGCCTATCAGCTAGAACACACGGATCCTCAACTCCTACTTTACCTGCCTCTACCATACATACGCGGGTCACGCACTTTATTTTATTTCAAGCTTGGGTCATCCGAGATGGCTGGTCCCTTCGCGTGCGCTGTCTCCCCGCGCGCATAGTCTTACGTTTCCGCTGGTGCTTATACGGTGGAAAATACGCTTCCTTTTTAGCGTCAAACGGGTTCTGGCGAAGTACCGATAGGCGAGGTGCCCACTGTTGGTTTTGTCGTTGGTGCTCATGGTGTGTTTGTAGTCGGTGCACTTTGCAACGTCCGCAGCCGCGGTAGAAGCGAGCTCGACGCCTGTTTTCTATTTCTCCTTCTAATGCGGCAGCAATTGTATCGACACTCCAGGCAAATTTTTGCTGTCGTCGTCGCCGTGATATTCCGTATAAAGTCCGAAAGTCATATGAATGAGCACTGTGGGTGCGAGAAAAAGCGCGCAACACTGAGCCGAAAAGGATGGCGGCTTGATCGACATTATCTTCCCACGCGGTCAATATTCGGGTTAGTTGGAGGTCACGTGATCAAATGCGCGCATGGGGAGGAGAGCATGCGTCTTCTCATCTGGACCTGCCGCAGCTGCGAATGACTGTGCGCGGTTGACGCTTACACGACCCGCGTGCCGTATCCAGTTGTTGGTAATCATTGGGGGGGGGTGCAATGATAAAGGGCGAGCAGGGATGGCTGCTAACTTCATGCGCGCTGTCTTAATTTCCTTCTTAGGCTGTTTTTCCACGCCTCAAGCGTTGCAGATCGCATAGCCTAAGTTAGGAGACAGGGGTAATTGGAGATCGCTGACAGAGGCCGTCCTGTAGTGGACAAAAAGATATGCAGATGATGATGATGAATGTAATTTTCGGAGTCGCGTTGAATCGCATGGCTGTACGAACCGTTCGTCCCCGCTGCCGGCGTTCTTCATAATGCCAGCGTTGTGATAGCGACTGCTCGTGGTCATCCAGCGAGATATTTACAGGCTTACATGGTCGGTGCATTGCACGATGTTTGTTATTTTAATTAGTAAGTAAATGTTACTACAATTCATATAGGCGATGTAACCAACGTAGAAACTCGTGTGAGGGCTGCACTTTTTGCCGCAATCTTGACGAGCCTTATGTACATGGTACCGGGCCATTTTATCTAGCTTTTCCAACTACGAATATGAAATCCGCCGTAAACCTCCGCGATCGCCTCCTCTCGCCATCTATAGTCGTGTACAACTTTAGAAGGCAGCGACATTTGCCCCTCAAAGGCGGGATGCACACGCGCATCCAGCAATGGGCGCGCACTCTAGACTGACGTCATGAGCCGGACGGCTGGTGACCCCGCCGACAGAGGATATGGCACTCCACGCTTCGAACTGGGCCGACTCGCGTCAGCGGGACTATTTCTTTAGTCGCGGTGGCAATCGGCTGCTGCGTTTCAGTGATCAGGGCGGGGCGCCTCTCCTGTCTTCTTAAGTTGTAACCGACTTTTTACAGCGAAGCTGTTACCCTAGGGCTCAGCTTTCGATCGTCGCGTCCGGCAATGGAAAAAAAAAAAAAAAAAAACCTTTCATTGGCCGTATGCTGGTGCGAGTGAAAGTGCGCGAGGGCGAGAGACGCGCGCTTTCCCGGGGAGCGAACGCACAACAGAGCGCAAGCGCAAACGCAACTTCCCAGTGGAAGGGGAGTTGTGGGCGAGGAGGGCATCGAGGCACTCTTTATAGACTGTGCGTGTGCGTGCCCGCTCTCCCACTGCGGCGCATGCGCGCAGCCCTGCCGGCCTCTGCCGCCGACTCGCTCTGGACAGGAAGATTATTTAGGAGCCGGTCAGCGCGGGCGGGCGACCAGATAAGGTCACATGCGCGCGCATGCAGTCGCGGCGCCTTGCGGCGCGTCATGCAAGCAGCAGCGAAAAAAAAATTACTCCATCTCCCGCTAAGGGAACTATGTGTGGATGCGAAGCAGCGGGGAGATGGTTTCGCGGCAGCGGCCCGAGCGCTCATCGCGGCGCTACACAGGCGAGAGAATGAGGCGCGCGCGCTCCGTCATTTTCATACCGCGTAACTACCGTGGCGCCCCCAGCGGAGTATGCAGCTTGAGCGGGAAATGGTTTCGCGGCAGCGGCCCGAGCGCTCATCGCGGCGCTGCACAGGAGAGAGAATGAGGCGCGCGCGCTCCGTCATTTTCATACCGCGTAACTACCGTGGCGCCCCCAGCGGAGTATGCAGCTTGCGGGAAATGGTTTCGCGGCAGCGGCCCGAGCGCTCATCGCGGCGCTGCACAGGAGAGAGAATGAGGCGCGCGCGCTCCGTCATTTTCATACCGCGGAACTACCGTGGCGCCCCCAGCGGAGTATGCAGCTGTCGCACCACCTGTCGTGCACGCCGCTCCGGATTCCTAGAGGAGAGAGGGGGGAAGCGTAGGAGAGGAGAGAGAGGGGGAGTGGACGCGCAAGCGCTGTGGGGGTGTGGGACGCGGGAGGGCGGACAGAGCCGCCGGCAAGAAACGCTTCGCATTTAAAAAATTGCAGAAGCCCGGGCGGGCTGCTCGGGCGCGTTCTCTTCGGCGGCGTCCGTGTCTTCCGCTCAAAGCAGACGACAAGCAGACGACACGGGCGTTCCCTTCAGCGGGCACGCCGTAAATAGAGTGTACCGTAACGTTGTATTTGTGGGCCCTGTAAGTCAAATAGCAACTGTATTTGTCGGTGTCTGTTCGAGGGCCGTAATACTAACAGCGCTGCTGCGTGCTGTGTGCCCTTCTTCGGAATTTGCTAGCCTAAGATGGGGACGCAGGTGGGATGCGTGAGTGCCCTCAGTAGAACTTGTCAGGCGCGCGGCTGATCGGGAGCAACGCGCGCGACCGGTTGCCTCGGCAACCAAAACAGCGATAATTTCTTTCTCGCCGCCAGCATGATAGTGGCTCCGTGGGCTTGTGACATTTTCTGGTCGCCGCAACTGGCGGAGTTTCCACTCCTAAAGGCTCTCGCCCGCCTCTCCCCTAACGGTGTCTACAACGGCGTTTAGCCGTTCGTCACGTAGCCAGCGTTTTGACTGCGCTTGTGTGCGGTCACACAAACAACGCGCACAACTGTTGTCGATGGCGGCGGCGTTTTGCCCGCGTTCGCACCGAACGCGCGCGGCGTTGGTGACGTGTTTATGAAGAACGTGCCAACCTTTGCCGTACACCCTATGGCGGTGTACCGTCGCGACCATAAGGCCATAGCCCCTGTGGTCCCTAAATAAATGAAAACCACCGGATCATATATATTTCTCATTCTTTAATAGTTCAAATAACCAATTACACCATCACATCTTAATAGTCATAATTGGAAATACATAATTCCCACCATACTACAGCTTCGCTGGTCTTCCATCTCGACCTCAGGGGAAGGACTGACAGTTTTTTTTTTTTTTTTTTAGTTGCGACGCGCGAAAGTACGCTGCACGGGAAAATTCGCAGTGAAGAGCGATCGCAATCAGCGGTGAACGCGAATGCTTCTCGGTTGGATTTAAAAAAAAAAAAACATTTGCTTTCAAGTTGGGGTGGGGCTCTTATACGGATTTCTACGGGAAAAATCTTCCTTCGTGCAAATGTCTTATGCTTCGCTATCACTAATACTACTTCGCATTTGCGGCGAAACTGCAGCCTCTTTTTTTTTATTTTTTATTCTGAGTCCTAGTAAAAGCTCTGCTTTTAGAATACCCCCTGAAGAAGGAGCCGATCGAATTGGCTCCGAAACGTCGGGCTAATAAATTCCCTTATTTGGTTGGAGTCAACCTCTAAGTCTTAATCAATTTTTTCCCAACCAGACAGGTAATTCTGTAGAAATGTTTAGCTTCAAGTCTATACGTGCAGACTTCGGACAAGAGGCAGTGCAACTTGCAAAGAACTATATCAATTGACCTTTTAAAAGCGGCACACCGCCACCTCTGAAGAATACCCCATGAAGAAAGAGCCGAAGTGGCTCCGAAACGTCGGGCTAATAAATTCCCTTATTTGGTTGGAGTCAATCTCTAAGTAATCACATGTAGTATCTACACACATTACACCAACTGGCACGGAAACTTACGCCCACTATATCGCCAACGTGTCAAGAATACGTGAATGGGCGCACACTTGAATATGTGCGCACTATATATGCACAATAATTGACAGACTATACACCGAGAACGCACGAATGGTCGAAGCTGAATGTTTCGTGACAGTCCACAAGAGTAAGCGAGTTACTAGCGATAATATATATTTGCTACAAGGTTTTACAATGTACAAAACAGCTCCGTTTCAAGCCTTGTGCGCAACAAGAACAAATTCATTGGAACTGAGTTTACCTGCGAGCGATCAGGCAGAAAATAATCAGATAGTGACGGCAAACAACATTACCTTGGTTTTGTCCAGCTACATGGCATTTGCATATTTTTAAATCTTGGTGCATGATATAGCCTGGACACCCTGTATATAATACAAACACACACACACACATTTTGGTAGCATCCCCCCCCCCCCCCCCCAAATCGGAACACAGAGGAAAGCGGAAATGAAAGACCATCAAATTGGATAGTGGGCGGCTATCATAAAGGCAGTCACGTCAGGTGCAAAAATTTGTGTGTTGCACATGCCAAATATTCTTTTGCTGTTATTGACACCCTGTATATAATACAAACACACACACACACACACACACACACACACACACACACACACACACACACACACACACACACACACACACACCACACACACACACACACACACACACACACACACACACACACACACACACACACACACACACACACACACACATTTTGGTAGCATCCCCCCAAAACCAGAGGAAAGCGGAAATGAAAGACCATCAAATTGGATAGTGGGCGGCTATCATAAAGGCAGTCACGTCAGGTGCAAAAATTTGTGTGGCCAAATATTCTTTTGCTGTTTTATTTAAATTTAATGGCATACGTCACCATGTACCAGTTCCTTATGCTGCACAGTCTTCTTTGCATATATTTAATCTTGTGCACCCCATTGGGCACATATATTCCCATAAAAAGATCAGTGATGAATATTATGAAGTAATGTATATAAGAAGCAGTTTGGGCTCCCCCTTCAACTACGTCATAATGAGGTTTTACTGTATTCTCATCTTTTTTTTTTTTGTGTGTGTGCTAGTGGAGCCAATGTTGGTAATGCGCAAGTCAGTGCATGTCAGCAAGTGAAGAGTGAAGCAAGTGTGCGCATCTTTGTGTGTAAGCTGGTGTGTCCTGTAGGCACGACTGAGATCTCTTCCACAATGGTGATATAACACATTGGTGATATAACACATCTGATACAACAGCTGTATGTGGTTCATTACAGATTGGACAGTCGCATAATTAAGGCAGTATTTACACATAGGTTGAAAGAGTTCCTGGGTGCTAGTTTGTGACCGTACATTCAGAAGCAATAGTTTACTTCCTCACCCATACTGCCAGTCAGCCAGATTCCACATGTTGCTTCAGGAGTCAATTATCTCTGTTTATTAGAACTTAAGGGGGGACGTGGCTTTGAAAATCAACTTTCTGATTTCTTCATGGATTTTGATGAAAATTGGCACAAATGTTTAGAATATTTCCCTGATAGTTCCATAAAAGTTTCAGAGTGATACCTTGAGAACATTTTATTGAGCAGAATTTTTCTCTCTTGAACTTTCTGGAGGGCCTGGGGAGCTTAAAAAACATGATGGAAGGCTCGTTGAGTATTGACTGCATAGCTCAATGCGTGCTGAAGGTCGTGACAGTCTTACTTTTTTTTTTTTTCGCAACACAAATTTTTTAGATAGTCATTTTTCAAGTTACCTTCGCACCAAGCACACTTTCGGGGTGAACGAATAGCCACGCCATAAATTTATAAAAGGTCAAGATAAAAATGCGAGACTGTCTCGACCTGCACTGTAGTCCAAGGAACGTGACAAAAAAAAAAAAAAAAAAAAAAAAAAAAAAAACAGAATCAAAATAGGCTAAACGGTAACGAAGAAATCAGCTCCAGAAACTGAGCAGAAAGGCGAAAAAACAGTTTTGAGAAAACGGCTCTCAAAGTTGCACCTTCTCTTCAGTTCTCTAAAACGCACCAAAGTTGTAATCTTTGATGTGTTTTGTGATGTGGGGCTTCTTGGACATGTGGCCTCTGGTCTGCTGAGCCTTCGCTTTGCCTTTTTCATGTTTGTATGGCATTCTTTACTGCTGCTCTACAAAGAGCATGGTACCTGGGTTTCAAACCATGTGAGGTGCAGAACTATGTGGGCATAAATGTACAGTAGTTCTAGCGTTGTATCTGCAGACTGCCTCATTGATAGCAGCCTCTAGTGCAGTCAGTGAGGCATTGTTTTCTCTTGGTAGAATCAACCATGTTACTGAATGAAGGCTCTCAGCAGCCTTCTGAACCATCTTCCATTGACAATGGCTATGGAGGTTAGGAGAGCCACTGATAGATAGGCAGCAATGCAGCTGCTAGGTGCTTTCCAGCCTGTACTTTTGTATCATGCCTCACTTCTGCAGCCAGGTGTCTGTGCCAGCCCAAGTGGCCTAGTGAACAGAGCTCATTATGAGGTTCTCTTTATGAAGGGGTGGTATGATAGGTATTGTTACGAGATATCGTGGCATTACGATAACAGAGTCGGCGCGCGATGTGCTAAGTCGTGGGTACGCGATGTGCGAAATGCCGAAAAGTGCGTAGCCGCGGGTCCGAGGAGTCGACACTTGTTGAGCGATGTGCCGACGCGCGAAATGCGTAGCCGCGGGCTCGACGAGTCGACGCTCGATTTGCTTAGTCGAGCAGTCGGAGGCGCCAACGCACGAAATGCTTAGGCAAGGATCTAAGAAGTCCGCGTGCGATGTGCTTCATCGCCGAGTCGGAGACGCCTACGCGCGAGAGGCTTAGCCGCGTGTCCGAGCATTCCGTGCCCGAAACTCGGCCGCGACGTCCGCGTCGCCGATGCTCGGAATGCTTAGCGGCGGGTCTGAGACGTCCACAAAAAGCGGGATCGGCCACGCTACTGCGATGTCCGCGTAGCGCCCGCTTTAACACTCGTCGAGATTACGGAAACTGTCCGAAGCTCGCGAGGAGACCGCAACAAGCGGAGCAGACGACGCCATCACGGAGCGAGAACCGGACCAATGGCGAACCGCGCTGGAGTCACGTGGCGGGCGCGGCCAATCGGTGGCTCCGGCATGACCTTCAATCATTTGCTTTTTGTGTGCTTGTTTCTGTATGGAGGAGATAGCTGAAGCGGCAGATTTGAAGACGGAGAAATGCGCTTTCCAACGAGACCAAGATGGCGGCGCTCGGCTGCGCCGTCCCGGAGAAACAGTCTAGCCACCGTACCGGAGATATCGTGGCTTGAAAAACGCCGTTCTTTCGCGATTTCCGCGCAATTTTTCGGCACCTTGGCAGATACAACAATTTTTTTAGAGCACTTCTACTAGGTTTTCAGTGATGATACTTCGGAATCAGATAGAATAAGAGTTACAGAAACTGAAAATGTGATTTACAAAAAATCGATTTTTTAGCCATTTTTCGCGATGCGAAAGCCGCGTCCCCCCTTAAGCTCCACCACTTTTTTTTGCATCTTCAGGATCGTGAAAAGCATACTGCTGCAAGATAGATCAGTAATTTTCAATTTTCAGTGAGTTTTGTCAAGTTTAGAGTGTGGACTCTATGAGGTCATCATCTATGTCATACATACTTGGAAAGCATCCATCCAGCCACTTGAAATATATGCTGGATGTAAAACATTGTGAGAAACGATGAAGGATAGTGAACCTACCTTATGATGGCATACATCAGACGCCCAGATGTCTACCTTGCAACTCGTTTTACTTATCCACCTTAAACACATTATTCAAATTGGCAGCACAGTCCCAATCAGAGGTGTCTCAAGATCTTTCGACACATTTTAAATATCATTATTTTTGTAAGTGCTTTTTCACACAGCACCTGAAGGGGATGTGAATTTTCAGGCTCTCCACACTTAAAACTACATATAACGTTCTTGAAAAGTATGTAAAGAAACATTTCACTTTTTCACTGCTTTCTCAGATGTTCACTTTTGTGGACACGGTGTGGTCTACAAAAAAAAAAAAAGCCAGAAAAAAAATATTGCATGTAGGGGTGGGCGAATATTTAAATATGAACCGAATATATTACACATTACATATTCATATTCGAAAAGGAACTTATTCGGTATTTTAAAATAATCTAAACTAACCAAATATTTTGCAACAGCAAACTGTTAAAATCTGGTTACGTTAAACAAAGTATAATAAATTTGCTAAACAAAGTATCATAAATTATCAGAAGTATTGCAATTATCAGACAAAAATTTTCAAGTCAATGCAGAAACAAAATGGGTAATACAAGCTTTGTTTTCAGTTTTGCAGCAGAAGCCTGCATGCCGACATGTGACAAGCGTGTAGTCTGTGATTTAGTGTTTTTGGAAGTCTAGTCATGTAGCAGTTTAATATTTTACGCTACTACCAGTGATGCTTTCCTTGCATGTTTCTACAGTACAGAAGTCATTCAGCAGATTTTTTTTTTTCCTTTTTCTTAACTTCAGATCTTTTTTCCCAACCATTTATGTAGCGTTTTTGGAAAGCTAATCATACAACAGCTATAGCCATTCATTCTTTTAAAGCCTGTTTGCAACCAGACTATAAAAAGGTTGATAGGCTATTCAGCAGGGTTTTTTCTTAAGTAAGAATGAGTGATGTTGTGTTTAACACTGTACTCTTGTCCGTGATAGTTAGCTGTCCTTTTTACGTGTCAGTACAGGCGGACATTATCTGCACAAGAAATGAAAGTGATTAGTATTTGACTAATTTGTAAAATGTGCTAATTAACTTTTAAACTAATTACTTTATACCACATCATGGCAATTTATAAATTGTAGCTGGTGACTTTTAAGGTGATACCGACTTGGAATGAATTCTGAAGATGACACCAGTTTTGAGATACGCCTTCCCAAAGTCTGTGACGAAATGCACTGATGTTTCAGTAAGTTTTGAGCTTCAATGCATAAAAAATGCTTTGTTAAAAAAGTAAGTGGAAAAGTGTATTTTTATGGCAAGTTTGACAGTGCTTATCTCAGAAGCACCGCTAGTTTCAGAATTGAATGTGCCTTGTACATCACTGGCTTCAATTTGTATATTGCAATATGTGCACTGAAGTAATTAGTTAAAAAATTATTAGGGAAATTTTGTTCATTACGCAATTATGCATCTTGACTTGCAATGTAAGTAATGTCCGTCTCCTCAAATAATCCAGATCAGTGAGTAGATTTGTGCTATAGGCCACAGGTGATTTAGAAAAATTCTGTTAACATTAAAAAGAAACACCCGGTGTACATGTCTGTCTTTGATTATTTAATATTCAGTACTCAAACTACGTATTCAAGAAAGTTGATATTCGCCCACCTCTAGTTGCAAGCAACAAATGAATCCTTCACAAGTGTGCTTTGCTGGGTGTGCGGCACAAGTCATTTTTGACACATTCCTTCCTAATTTATTAATTAAGATATATGCACATTGCACTCTACCTTGAGTAAAATGGGGAAAAGCTGTAATTTTTAGGCAATAAGCATGAGAAAGTGCTACACACTCAGCAACGAATTCGGTGCTTTGCCAAGTAGCGCTTATGTCTGCAGTGCTGCAAATCTGGTGTGCTGACGCACTCCGGCCAGTTAATGCAGCCATTGTACCTGCTGGCGCCTATTGGTAGCGACTGCGGATTGGCCTATAGCTGCTTCTATACTGCCTCAGGGCTTTCAGTGCTTGGCATGACCACATTTTCTTGGTGCCGTGTTACTAGAAATGATAAGGCTACGTGTGATATCTGTTCTTCCAAAGTCCTTATTGAGGAGCTTCTCAGCATCTGCATCTCAGGTATTTTTACTAGCTGTTACAAAGTGCGAGAGTTGAAAAATAACCCTCACGGTCTTTTCATTATTCTATCCCATAGGGGGAAGATTGACCTGAAGTGAGGTTTCTCCACTGAATCACTGAAGCAATTATACTGCAAATTGACTTCCTCTTACAGTGGTTGACATTTGCATTCAGTGTCATTGGGGCGGAAGCTCTTGCCACACTGTGCTCTAGCGTACGCTATGCCATTGCTTACGCTATAAAATAGCGTGTCATCACTGCGCATGCGCAGAACGCTATCCGGCTGATAGCGTATAGCGTACGCACCCTATTTGTCAGATTTAGCATTACCGTCTTTGCGTGGTTTGCGTAGTTTACGTAAAACATGGCAGCGGTCCCCGCTGCCCGCTTCGAATTGAATTTAGCGTGACTTTTGTAGAATTCGCTTCGTTCGTAGCAAATGACTGCGTAAACGGCTTTCGCTTAGTCTCAGGTCGCTTCAACAACAGTGTATTATGGATAACCTTGTGGAGCTTTCGAGATCGCTTCTCGTTTCGAACGACACAAAGCCTAACGAGGGAAACCGATGGATGGATGAGGCTGAACCCTTTAAATCGGGTGGTGGCATACGCCACCTAGCCATGACTATTAACATATTTTGTAATTTTGTGGTGGGTGAAATTTCACCCCAGCCTTGATTTTATCCACCAATCAGATAACCTCTGTTTGGTTATTTCTACCCGCTTAAAGTCTATTTTGCCTTCACTGTCCCTAAACCCCAATGCTTTGAAAAAATCAGCCCCGTTGCTTTGCACTGTAGGGCTAAGCCCTTTACAGAAAAGTATGAGGTGTTCAGCCGTTTCCTCTTCTCCACACGCACAGCACAACGTGTCTATACCTTGGTATTTGACTCGGTACATCTTAGTCCGCAATACTCCCGTCCTGGCTTCAAACAACAAAGAGCTTCCCCTAGAATTATCGTAGATATTTTCTTTGGCAATTTCTTGCTTGAAAGTTCGGTATGTTCCCAGTGCTGATTTCGTCTGCATCCCTGTTTTCCACAGACCCCTCTCTGTTTCCTTAACTTTTTCTTAACTGCTGTTTCCTGGTTTGCACCCCTCCTGCAGTCCAAATATTTGATTGACAGTTTTCTGGTCAGCTTCCTCCATTTTGTATCAACATTCCTCATGTACAAATAACTGAAAACTCTCCTTTCCCACCGCTTTTCTGCCATTTCTCTCAATCCCTCCTCAAATTCTATCTTGCTGCTGGACTTCCCTGCCCTCGAATGACGTCCATCCCATGTCACCCTGTACCCCCTGATTTGGTGTATTTCCGTGTGCTCCCAGAGCCAGTCTACCTACCCCTCGCTGCTTAACTTCCAACCTTGCTCGAACCTCTGATCTCACGCACAGGACCGCATTGCCAAAAGTCAAACTAGGGACCATCACCCCTTTCCAAATCCCTCTCACCACTTCGTACCTATTGTAATTCCACAGTGCCCTATTTTTCATCACAGCTGCATTTCTGCTACCTTTAGCCGTTACATATTTTTCATGTTCCGTTAGGTACTCAGCCCCATTGTTTATCCACACTCCAAGATATCTTTACTTATCCACCACCTCCAGCGTAACCACCTGTATCCTATGCTCGCTGCCCTGATTATCATTAAAAATCATGACTGCCGATTTTTCTTTACTAAACTTCAAACCTAAGCTATCTCCCTCTTTAACACAGATGCATCCATTAATCTCTGCAAGTCTTCCTTGCTGTCAGCCATAAGTACAATGTCATCCGCATACATCAGTCCTGGTAATGACTGTTTAATCCATTCTCCTTGCTTGAAATAGGAAAGGTTGAAGTAAAGTCCGCTCCTCTACAATTTTTTCTCCAATCCTTGTAAATACATCATGAACAACAGAGGTGACAGAGGGCACCCCTGCCTAAGGCCCTGCTGTATCTCTATAGGTCCAGATACCTTGTTTTCCCATTTTATAAGCACCTTGTTACTTTTATAGATATCTTTTAAAAGATTTCTTACTCCATCTTCCACATCTAGAGTGCCCAGTATGTCCCACAAATCCTTTTGGATTACACTGTCATAGGCTCCCTTGATATCCAGAAATGCAAGCCATAGGGGCCTGTGTTCCTTTTCTGCTATTTCAATACACTGTGTCAACGAGAACAGGTTATCTTCTAGCCTTCTTTGTTTCCGGAACCCATTTTGTAGTTCCCCCAGCACCTCCTCGCTCTCCACCCATGCCTGCAGTCTGTCCTTTATAATCTGCATCACCACCCTGTAAACCACTGACGTCACTGTTATGGGATGGTAGTTGTTTATGTCGGCTTTGTCCCCCTTTCCCTTATATATCATGCTCATCCTGCTCAGTCTCCACCCGTCTGGGGCTTTACCGTCCATTATCATGTTGCTCACTGCCTCTCTTAATGCTTTCTTAGATTTTGGGCTCAATGTCTTTATCAACATAATTGGGATGCCATCAGGACCTGTCGACGTGCATGATGATTGATGATGATTTATTGGCATCCCCTTTGAAACGGGGCGGCGACAAATAGTCACCTAGCCTGCTTGATTTAATCAGGCATACTATACACGTTCTTTATCTAGCATTTTTGTATACCTCTCATTATTATTTTTCTTTTTCAAAAATTTTCCTTGTGCCGCTGCCTATGATAGAGATCAGGTCGTATCCATCTTTTCCCTGCTTTTTTTCCACCAGTACTCCAATCGTCTCTTGCTGATCTCTACGGCTGATCTGTTTATGTTTCCTTCCACTTTGAAACCAAGCGCTTCTGGGAGTTGCACGTTACCTACGGTTCTTGCTGGGTGGATCCCATCAGGATGTGCCGAGTGGTTTCTGGATCTTTACTGCAACATGCACATGTCTCATCTAGTTCCGAATATTTGTTCCGATATGTTTTCGTCCTTAGGCAACCTGCTCGAGCCTCAAATAGCAAGGCACTGCCCTTTGTGTTATCGTACAGATTTTCCCTTCTAATTTCTTTCTTCTCGTTCTTGTAAATCTCCATTGTCCATTCGAGATATGTCAGCGCCACCTGTCGGTGAAGTCGAGAGATAGGCGCGACGATGGCATATTGCCTCTGAGATTGAAAGATCTCGCAGGCCAACTAAAACTGTAATAAACGCGCGCTGTTTAGCGTACGCTGTACTATAGCGTATAGCGTGATGGCATTGCCTCTGAGATCGAAAGATCTCGCAGGCCAACTAAAACTGTAATAAACGCGCGCTGTTTAGCGTATACGCTGTACTATAGCGTACAGTTTTAGTTTAGCGTACGCTATGCCATTGCGTACGCTATAAAATAGCGGGTCATCACTGCGCATACGCAGAACCCTATCCGACCGATAGCGTATAGCGTACGCAGGCATATAGCGTTACCGTCTTTGCGTGGTTTGCGTAGTTTACGTAAAACATGGCGGCGGTCCCTGCTGCCTGCTTCGAATTAAATTCGGCGTGGCTTTTGTAGAATTCGCTTCGTTCGTAGCAAATGGCTGCCTAAACTGCTTTCGCTTAGTCTCAGGCCGCTTCGACAACAGTGTATTATGGATAACCTTGTGGAGTTTTCGAGATCGCTTCTTGTTTCGAACAACACGAACGAGGGAAACCTTTGAGATATGTCAGCGCCACCTGTCAGTGAAGTCGAGAGATAGGCGCGACGATGGCATATGGCCTCTGAGATCGGAAAATATCGCCGGCCAACTAAAACTGTAATAAACGTGCGCTGTTTAGCGTACGCTATTAGTTGCGTACGCTATACTAAACTATACTAAAGTTGCGTACGCTATACGCTGTTAACGCTATGCAAGCGTTAACACTTCTGTTAGCACTTAGCTAACACACGGCACCCAGTATGAAACCATTTTTAAAATGCCTTCAAAACTCTTGTCATGTTGAGTGCACTGAACATCAGACACACCTGTGTCAGAATGGTTGTTTTGAATTCTTGCAAAAATATTGTTGCATGATGTTTAGAAGCTTTCTTCTTTTGGTTCCATATGCTTAGAAATACCTGAGAAAATAATACATTTTGATGATGTCAGAGTAAAGGACGCCACATCTCTCTTAGCGAAGGTGGCTTAGAGGCACCATTATTCATAAATGTGGACGGCAACATTGGGCATTGCCTGCAATGCTGTTACATTTGCGAGATGAATAAAAGCAATACTTTCGCATTCACGGAACCTTATGTTTACTGCGGACTTCATAGAATGCTGCAACGTCCAGTTCCCACGATTTTTCTAAAACACTTCTGCCATGCCGCTCTCATCCATTTGACAATCTGAAGGTGCGTTTAGCAGAACCTTCCAAACAGATTTTTTTTGTTTCACATATATATAGGCGGAACTTGAAGTTGGCGTCGACAAATGATCGAGGACACAGCGCATCTAGGGATTATATTTCGTGGACATCATGCTGCCATAAAAACTTTAAATAAAAAAAATGAACGCACACTTTCGTTCGCCATCCCTGCCGGGATTCGAACCCGGGACCTTTGGATTAGAAGTCCAACGCGCTATCCACTGCGCTACAGGGACAAGGTCAACGAAGTTATAGTATCAGTTAATTCAAATTTTGTTCGTTATTTACCTGCGCTCTTTTTTGCAAGTATGTGCAGTGACAACGCTCTCGCCTCACTCAGGTATTTGCTGCTCACAAGAGACGGCCCGTTTCAAATGATTTTTTTTTTTATTGCGTTGCGCCGAGTAGCCGATCCCGACGATGAAGGACGAGAACTCCGATACTCGACGCGTTTCATATATATGAAGCGTTTCGCAGCATGATAAGGCTTAAGTTTTTTATTCAAGCGACTGTGGCTCGACTGCGGTCCGGCGTTTGTTACCAACGCGTTTAGTAAACCGATAACATATAAACTTCTGTTTTATACCCGACGGACAGCTTAACCGCGGTTAAACTTAACCGTGGTTAACGCGAACCGTAATACGTGCATACTTGACAAAACAGCGCTACAACAGACGAGGACGAAGAAGGGTAGGTACTACACACACTAAAGTTAGTTGAGCGCAGGAAAACACTAGGACTAAAGGACCGTAGAACATACGTAGCACTGCGCTCAACTAAACGTAACCACGCTAAACGCAAAGAAATAGCGGGGTCAGACTGCGCATGCTCAGCACGCTATTTCAGTTTTGCGCGTAGCGTGGGACGCTAAACGCCATCCGTGCTAAACGCTCGGAGCGTTGCAAACATGGCGGCACCCTCGGCCCTTTGGCTTGACCATGCAGGTTCTTTTCAAGGCTTGGCGTAGATCCACACGGCTAGTTTGATTGTCGAGCTGCTCAGTTTGCTGCTTTGACTACTTACAGCTAGATAGCGTGGCGAAGTTTTGCACACGACGGTCGTGGCCGATTGGTTCTTTATTCTATGGTGGAGCTCAGCGCAGCAGGAGCAGCATACCAAAGAATAAGTTCAATTTTTATTTATTTTTATTTGGTTAATTGATATCTATTTTATTTGAGCTATCTATATATATATTGTTTTTCATGCTTTTTTAGTTTCTTGGTTAGTTTGGTAGGACGTTAGTAGGTAACGAATAGTTCTATTTTTTTGGAAGCGGGTTGTGGCGCACGTGTTGCATGGTGAAAGCAGTGTAAAGCGGCAGTTTTAAACAGTGTTAGGGAAGCTAGCGAAGGTAGCCGGATGGCGAGATTGCCGTACGGCTTACCGTGGGGCTTTGTTCAGGTATTTTGGTGGGCTTTCTAGTTACGTGGTCGGGCGGACGATGGTGCGGCAGGCTAGGAAGGACAGGGGTGATGGCGAGATGGTGCAGTGCTAGGAGTGCAAACGTTGGTGTTATTTGGACGAGACGCACTTCGCCAGTTTAGCCGACGCTGAGGAGGCTAGCTTCGCGTGCAGGTCGTGTGAAGGATTTAAGGGGGCTGTGCCGCGGATGGAAGGGGAATGGGCAGCTAGTGTGGAAGAGCTCAAAGGGGAGCTGAAGGCGGAGCGAGAGCGGCGAATTGAGCTCGAAACTCGGATCGGCGAGTTGCTTGACAGGGAGGGGGCCGAGGCCATCCTGGCAAAGCGAATAGCTGGCGAGCTACAAGAAGAACGGGAAAAGCAGGCCGTGCTGGAAGAGCGGGTGGAGGCGCTAATGACACAGGCGGCGCGTAATCCCGGGTCAGAGCTGCGTCAGGCGGGCGGCGGGGACAGCGCGGAGACTCGGGCAGAGGTATGCTATGAGAACAGGGAGGGACGCCTAGGGGCCGTAGAACAGCAGGCGAGAGCCGGCGGCAACACGGCGGTTCCACAACTCTACAGCGAGGTAGTGCGGCAGGCTTCGGGTGGGAAGGGACGAACGGCAGGGAGCCCGTCGTCGCGTGTCAGTGGCGCACGGCGGGTGGAGAACCAGCTAGCGCGAACTGGAGGACGGCAATCGCAGGCGGGAGGCAAACGTGTAGAGCGAAGGGTCCTAGTGGTGGGGGACTCCAACGTAGCGAGGGTTGAGGAGGGTGTCCTTAAAAAAGTGAAGGCAGACGGGCGGGTGAGGGTGCAGGCCCAGTCAGGGAAGTGCATGGTTGATGCAATGGCAAAAGCTCAGAAGGTGGTATGGGACAACATGGAGCACGAAAATCTGGTCGTTATCCATGCTGTTCTCAACGATGTGCTGAAGGGAAGGAGCCAGAACCTAAACAGACAGTTAGAGGTTGGGTTGCGTAAACTCAGAGCAGCCTCTGCGAGTGTACATGTGACCATGTGCACAATCCCAGAGGTCCAGGGCCAGGCTAGTGGGATGGAACGGAGTGTGATTGAGGCTAACCGGGTCATTAGGGGTCTGAGCCGACCACTTAGGTACGGCGTAATGGACGTAAACCGGGAAGTGTACGAGTCTGGCTCCCACCCTTTTGCACAGGATGGTATTCACTACAGTGGTGCCACGGGCGGGAGGGTAGGTAGTAGGATAGGGTGCCAAGCTACGGCTTTTTTGGGGGGACCCAGAGCCCTAAGGCCACCAGTGTAGACGAAGATGGACCCAGAGAGGCCCCGAGATTCAAGAAACGTAGAATCGGTAGGAGAAGAAATAGACGCAAGCACCAGGGGCAAGGTTATTCTGACATAGGGTACATTAACATGCAAGGTGGCAGGAATAGGCTGAAGTGGTAGGAGATAGACGAGCAACTAAGGCAGGAAAAGCTGATGGTATAGGGGTTTGTGGAGACACATCTTAGGGACATGGAGCAACCACCCTGTAATCCTGACTATGCATGGGAATATTGCAATAGAACAGAGGGCAGCAGAAAAGGGGGTGGAATTGGTGCATTCATTCATAAAAGTATGAATTGGCAAAGGGTCAAACAGGAATGCAAGGAGCATTTATGGCTAAAAGGGAAAGTTGCAGGAGAGCAGACACTCCTTGGCTTTGTATGCCTGTGGACAGGAGCAAATGCCAGAGGAAAACAAAAAAAATGCTGGAATGCATATCAAGTGACATTAATGAGATAGGACGAGGGTGCGAGATTATTATACTAGGAGATATGAACGCACACATAGAAGACATGGACGGGTACACAGACTCAACAGGCAACATGATGCTGGATATGTGTGAAATACATGACTTAGTTGTATGCAACCGTACTGAGAAGTGTGAAGGGCACATAACATGGGAGGTAGGGAGCCTGCAGTCAACGATAGATTATGCACTAATGTCACATAGGATGCACGATAGGCTAAATGTAATGAACATAGATGAATATGGCTCCAGAAGTCTAGGTAGTGATCACAAACGTATTGAGGTGAGTTTTAGAAGAGAAATGAAAGTAGGTAGGAGGCAAGATGAACAACCAGGTGGGATATTTTACTCGGAAAAGCAGCTTGAAATAGCAGCCCAACAAATTGAGGAAGTAATTTCAGAGGATACAAAAACAGAATGGACATATGCAAATTTAACAGGGCTATTTGAGCTAGAGCTTGCTAAGGTACGAGTCAGGCCAAAGGGGAACAGAATACGTAATCCCAAGATCTGGTGGGATGAGGAGGTTAAGAAGGCCATAGAGAAACGTCAGGAAGCATCCAAGGAACACAGATATTCAAAGCAGAGGACCAGAAGCTGATGTAGGCAGAAAATGGAATAACTTCTTAAACTGTAGAAGGGAAGCATCCCATTTGATCAATGAGAAGATTAGAAGAAAGGGGAGCCAATGGCTGTCAGAAAACAAAAAGGATAGAAAAGCAGCAAAGAAATTTTGGAAACATCTCAACTCCTTGAGTAATAAGACTAGCCTAGAGCAGAGGTTTATAGTTACAGCTCAAGGTGTTCGGCTAGATGGAGATGAGGCAATGGAACATATAAGAACAATGATGACAGAAAAATTTAAAGAACGAAACATAGCATGTGCTCAATCAGGTGAGGATAGACTAGTTAGTGCAGTGGCTCCACTTGCACAAAGCGAGTGGGAAAGGGCAGAGAAGAGGGTTCCTAGTAGCACGTCGACAGGTCCTGATGGCATCCCAATTATGTTGATAAAGACATTGGGCCCAAAATCTAAGAAAGCATTGAGAGAGGCAGTGAGCAAAATGATAATGGACGGTAAAGCCCCCGACGGGTGGAGACTGAGCAGGATGAGCATGATATACAAGGGAAAGGGGGACAAAGCCGACATAAACAACTACCGTCCCATAACAGTGACGTCAGTGGTTTACAAGGTGGTGATGCAGATTATAAAGGACAGACTGCAGGCATGGGTGGAGAGCGAGGAGGTGCTGGGGGAACTACAAAATGGGTTCCGGAAACAAATAAGGTTAGAAGATAATCTGTTCTCATTGACGCACTGTATTGAAATAGCAGAAAAGGAACACAGGCCCCTAGGGCTCGCATTTCTGGATATCAAGGGAGCCTATGACAGTGTAATATTTGTGGGACATACTGGGCACTCTAGATGTGGAAGATGGAGTAAGCAATCTTTTAAAAGATATCTATAAAAGTAACAAGGTGCTTATAAAATGGGAAAACAAGGTATCTGGGCCTATAGAGATACAGCAGGGGCTTAGGCAGGGGTGCCCTCTGTCACCTCTGTTGTTCATGCTGTATTTACAAGGATTAGAGAAAAAATTAGAGAGGAGCGGACTTGGCTTCAACCTTTCCTTTTTCAAGCAAGGAGAATGGATTAAACAGTCATTACCAGGACTGATGTATGCGGATGACATTGTACTTATGGCTGACAGCAAGGAAGACTTGCAGAGATTAATGGACATCTGTGTTAAAGAGGGAGATAGCTTAGGTTTGAAGTTTAGTAAAGAAAAATCGGCAGTCATGATTTTTAATGATAATCAGGGCAGCGAGCATAGGATACAGGTGGTTACGCTGGAGGTGGTGGATAAGTACAAGATATCTTGGAGTGTGGATAAACAATGGGGCTGAGTACCTAACGGAACATGAAAAATATGTAACGGCTAAAGGTAGCAGAAATGCAGCTGTGATGAAAAATAGGGCACTGTGGAATTACAATAGGTACGAAGTGGTGAGAGGGATTTGGAAAGGGGTGATGGTCCCTAGTTTGACTTTCGGCAATGCGGTTCTGTGCGTGAGATCAGAGGTTCGAGCAAGGTTGGAAGTTAAGCAGCGAGGGGTAGGTAGACTGGCTCTGGGAGCACACGGAAATACACCAAATCAGGGGGTACAGGGTGACATGGGATGGACGTCATTCGAGGGCAGGGAAGCCAGCAGCAAGATAGAATTTGAGGAGGGATTGAGAGAAATGGCAGAAAAGCGGTGGGCAAGGAGAGTTTTCAGTTATTTGTACATGAGGAATGTTGACACAAAATGGAGGAAGCTGACCAGAAAATTGTCAATCAAATATTTGGACTGCAGGAGGGGTGCAAACCAGGAAACAACGGTTAAGAAAAAGGTTAAGGAAACAGAGAGGGGTCTGTGGAAAACAGGGATGCAGACGAAATCAGCACTGGGAACATACAGAACTTTCAAGCAAGAAATTGCCAAAGAAAATATCTACGACGATTCTAGGGGAAGCTCTTTGTTGTTTGAAGCCAGGACGGGAGTATTGCGGACTAAGATGTACCGAGTCAAGTACCAAGGTATAGACACGTTGTGCTGTGCGTGTGGAGAAGAAGGGGAAACGGCTGAACACCTCATACTTTTCTGTAAAGGCCTTAACCCTAGAGTGCAAAGCAACGGGGCTGATTTTTTCAAAGCATTGGGGTTTAGGGACAGTGAAGGAAAAATAGACTTTAAGCGGGTAGAAATAACCAAACGGAGGTTATCTGATTGGTGGATAAAATCAAGGCAGGGGTGAAATTTCACCCACCACAAAGTACAAAATATGTTAATAGTCATTGGCTAGGTGGCGTATGCCACCGCCCGATTTAAAGGGTTCAGCCTCATCCATCCATCCATCTTTAGCGGCGCATCGTTGTCTAACAAGTTACAACAGCGTTCCGCAAAGATTTAGCGTGAGTAACACGCTAACGCTAGCGCAAACATTTTCCGCAATACTAAAACTCTCTATTAGTACGTTGCGTACTAAATGATCGCCGATATGTTTTTATTTTTTCCTCAAACTAGCTGTTGCCTCTGTCTTGTACGGTGGTGCTTGCGCGATATATAAATCATATAAGCGCGTGATTCAGAGTATACGTGTTTATCCTTTATTCTACGTGCTTATCTATCTGACGAGAGCGGTGCCCACGGAGAGTCCGAGGATCGCCGAACTCGTATTTGTTGCTAGTAGCATTTGTACACGAGCTAAAATCGAAGGAAATTAGGCAGTTGTGCATAAGCTACCCAGCAATCGTTCAGCATCACGTTTTTAAGAAGCAGTACGAACGAAACAAGTGCACGTGCGGGTCCGCGACATTTCATCGAACTGTTCGTTGCAGGAGCTCTGTGATCAAACGCCGGTGTCATCGTACGTACCACCCAACGCCATTTCATCGAACCCCACTTTATGAAAAAAAAAAGCCAGTTTCATCTAAAGTGCAGTAGCCATGGTCGTGTCAAAGTCATGCTCTACTTCAAACGATCTCAAATAACACCTTCTCGCCGTCACGTAACTACGTAGCACATGAAGAAACTATCACTGAAATGTGAGCAATAAACAATTGTAATTATTAAGGCAGAGGATGCATTGAAGGAACAAAATATGTTCCTGACTTGCAATTAAATTAAGCATGAAGAAATAATCAAACTTTCACTTAATGCTTTTTTCGTGCCCTGTCATATATATATTACAAAACATTTTTTTCATTTCTGTATGTGGGCTTCAGGAATTTTATACATTGGTGGAAGGATTTCAAGCTCAAAGTACTTGCCTCCCAGCTAGTAAAGGGTGGACCAGTGGCAAGAACTAGGCGTATGCAAAAAAGTATTATAATAAAGTTAACCATGTGGCATATGGTACAGCAGGAGGATTAGGTGCAAGCTTAAGGTGGGCCTTTCATTCATTTACCAACCGACTCACGGTTTCCCTATCTAGAGTCCTACAAAATGAGGTCAACAGTATGCACAATATGCATCCCATAGTTCCCTAAAAAACTTGCAAATCTTGCAGTGCAAGTCACTCTGCTCATATCATTGCACCATCCTATTCCAATAAACGCCCTCATGTGCCAAGTATCTCCCAATGGTAACAAAATACCAAATATGCCTCCAGCAAAACAGTAGAGACAGACCATGCATGTAAAAAGCACATCTGCACCATTAGAATTATTGTTTTAATTAAAAGAGCCCACTGAATCACGAGAAATTTTATGCTGATGAAAAAGAAATTTTATCTTTATTAACCTATTAAAGCCCAATAATTAAAGCTGCCGGATCTCAACATTAATTTAAATGCTACAATGCTGTAATTTAAAGTAGACTGGGCCTTTACGCAAGCAAAACCTGCAGCAGTTCATGAAAGGTATGCAACAAGTTGGAGCTCCTCAAGAGAAACATTCTGAACACAAACGGTCAAATCAAACTTTACCCAGGACAGGTACCAGTGCCATTGGTAGCTTACCAATGCCACTGGTTTCCTCTTCATGCATGTATGTGGTACAATGGATAAGAGCTTTAGTGTTGCCTATTAAGACACAGGCAATGTAATTTTAATTGATGCAAATGAAGATATATATTATGCCAGGTGCAGGCATACAGGACTCAAAACATAGGCATTTTGGTCAACAAATGTGGTCTCTCCAGCAATGTCGGTTTTCTTTTATTATAATTATACATGTTGCATGCCGTGCTTGGCAACGTTGACAAAAAGCAACATCTCTGTTGGCACAGGCTTACCTGTAAGCAGATGGGGACCACCTCCAATTCAGTAAGGGGGTTTGCACAATTGTTACTACATAGCTAGTCCTGCTTGGCAGTGGGGTGTACATAGTCTCTCTTCTTTTTCTTCCTACTTCTTTTGCAATTTATAATGAAATTGTGCACAAATGATACCCATTTATTGAAAATGTCCATATTGCTTTTCTTTTTATTGCAAATCAGTTTACCTGAAACACTGTTCATCATAGCAATGGTGATGACAAGAGAAACATTGCCTTCATCAGCCACAAGAGAGGGAGTGGGAGATATTTCTGCGGGATCCTTGTGCTCCACAATACAGGCTTTGAGAACAGCCAAAATACCTAGCATTCATGAAAGCCCAGTGTACTTTAGAAAGTACACCCGCATTCTTCTATTGTAGTGCCATAAAGCCACAAAATGCCTGCAATGCGATGTCTTCATCATTACCAGCATTCTTTCTTTAAAGCTTGCACATGAAAATCAGCATCGAGAAGCAAATATTATGCCTGATCAAAAAGAATAAAGCAGTACACACAGCAGTGCTTGCCACAGTCAGTTCAACTTTGGTAGATGCAAGACTTTATGTAGCCGATAGAAAGCCACAATTTGGTTGTGTTGGCAAGATGCTTCCTAGTGAAACTGCATTCTTAGTAATATGGTATGTTTATTCTTAACATTATTTCAAATAACTGTTCTGCAGTTTCAAAAGTACACTGTGCATGAATGGGTTACAGGAATATTCTTTTAACCTTGATTTGACTTCAGCTGGTAAATACCAAGAGGTTAGTTCCATGTACATTAGAAGCTACTTTTGGTTCCCCAGTTGGTACTCTGGTTGCTATAGACTCTGTTGACTGACAAATTCACTTAATTCATGTGTTGAGAAACAAGTGGTCCCTAAACAGTCTTGTGGTTAGGTACTATCTTGTGCATATTTTCTGCATTTTCTTATGCACAAAATACAACTTTACATCCTCACATGTTTCATGCTGGAGCAGAATTCATAGCTTCCACAGTACTACTGGAAGTAATCTGCAAATAAGCATATCAGATTAATGCGCAGCTTTTTATGGCATTACTGGTCCAGCATGATTGTGGTCACAACTTATCATGGCCCCTGAGCCGCACCAACAACCCCGTTTGTCAAGTCCAAAAAGACATCGCCGCAATTTTCTTGTTCCTTTATTTTCCCGCATTATTTCACAGTGGAGTGCTTTACCAGATGACGTATCAACTGCGTGTGATGTTTCTGATTTTGAGGAACGTATGTTACCCCACGCTTGATTACTGCTGCCACTTTTGAATCTGATGCGATGACTACTGCGTTGTGCTATCCTTTTGGCTGCCGCACCTGAAGCTTGATTGCTGACATCTTCACTAGGTCCGACTTTCTGCAGAAACCTTGTCTGCAGTTTGCTTTGGTATTGCTTGCCCACTTGCTTGGTCTTCAGCAAACGACTGCAGTATGTCGTAAATAAAAATAAAAAATAACAATGCCCATGTAGCTTCTATTCATGAACATTACATACCGACTCAAGACCAGTTCATAATTTCTTTAGCACAAGGAAGTGTTTTTATACAGCATGTATTTTTCTAGCTGCATCAAACATTTAAAAATAGAGGAATATAAATCACAGTGACATGTTTACCAATAGAGCATCCAGATTCATAGCCTCTTCATGAGTAACAAAAGCTTGTTCACTGAAAATTTTATCCAGCTAGATAATGGCCTTCAAACTGCTACACCCAAGATCAATAATTAATGCAACTTCAATAATTATGCAAATAACTATGCACATTACTCCATCTGAAGAAGCTACCATTCTGGACAATCGAATGGTAAACGTAACTCCATGATTTACAGTACTCTAATTAAATTTCTTTTTTGCAGCTAGGAAAAACACCCCGTATATAGCATTAAACGTATGCATTTGCAAACTTTTACATAGAGCAGCTGTTATAGGCAGGTTAAGCTTAAAAGGAAAACCAGAAATACATATGTAAATTGGGTGCAACAATTAGGTGGGTGGCATCAACACATTTTAAACCTTCCGAGTGCTGGGCATATCTACCCACTGTGTGCTGGAGGTTTTTCCAAAGTGAAACAAATTCCATTTCTGTTGCACGTTAACAGAAACACGTTAGCAGACTTTAAATGCAAATCGTATTTATTGGCCACGAGTTGAACATTTAGCATTTTTTTATCATAACAGTAAAACAAAAATAATGCTAATATTGATTTTAATTAGGATAATTAGTATATAGTAAGAAAAATGTATGAGGGTAATTTTTTGAATTGGTTCTTGCAAATCAGAATCCACATGAAGTACTTGAATTTAGGAATCACTGAAAAAAATGTTACAGTTTCGCCCGAAAGGCTAAGGATCAATTGCGATAGCAAATTAGTAGAGAGCTATAAGGAGTAGGGATAGTAGTTTTATCGGCTGCATAGCCTTGACACATTTGCTTACTAACTGAATTAACAAGCGTGGTGTCTGCGCGCACAAGCAAACATGAATAGATCACACTTGATGACCGCAGACAACCAGTCAAAACGGTGGCGTGGGGAAGCGCGGCCGCCGCAGCAAGCGAAGGTTCGTGCGGTCTATTGCTTCAACGGAAACTGAGCGGCGAATGCACAGCGCATACAAAGGTCAGAGCTGTGTGGAGATCGCTCGCAAGATACGGTGCGCGCGACACCGACAGCCCGTACCGGCGCAATGTACAGGAACGCATTTGTTGGCAGAGTAGAAGCCGCCCCCCCCCCCCCCCCCCTCCCGCGCTGCCTTCCCGCTTTGCTCCTTTCGCGTGGGAGATTGTGTCGCCAGTTCCCCTTGCGCCCGGTTGCAAGATACGCGTTTGGTGCCGCAACAGCGTCTCCCCCCCTGCCTCCCATACCCCCACGGCCTTTCGCGCGACGGAAGTCGCGTTTGCTCTCCGTGATAGCGCGCGTCCCCCGCACGCCTTCACTCGCACATACGGCGCGCGGCGATGATTTTATTGCCCTTGGACTTTATACGAAACCTCACGGCGACGGCAGAAATCCGCTTGAAGTGCCCATATAATTGCTATCGCAATAAAACTGTGCGAGTTTCTTGCTCCGGTTTGCTATTCTGTAATCTAGAGATGCATGCCATCCGAACAACACCAATTCGTAAGCTTTCTCACACCACCTGCCGCATACAAAAATTTAACACACTTCTGTACAAATCTCATGACCAGTACACATCCACAATCACGAATTATCTCAGAAAAGGCAAGGAGTGGAAATAGTTGCACGGCTTAACTCGGGCATGGCAAGGGGTGCATACAGATGCCCAAACGAGATAACTTGGGCACTTGAAGGGTTAATAAGGTGTGGGACGTGTTTGGTATTAAAATGGCACTCTTTCACGAGTCTTTTCCAGCAAATATTTTTCTTTTAAGTGTGCCTGGTATGAATGGAGCTACAAGCAATAAAATGTTTCCCCTGCTATACCTTTGCGGTCCTCTTCTGTCATTTGTCCTTTTTACTACATTGGAAGCTGTGGCATCCGAGTGCAATACCTACAAAGTCACTCCCAGCTACATAATCAAAGCAGTGGCACTGCTCCACACTAGTAGATGGCGCCACTACCACATAAGCGATGAGACTTCTCTTGCAGAATAACTGAATCTGGGCGAGCTCGTGCACAAAGAACGAAGGACACAAGCATGTTAAAAACAAGCGCTGTTTGTACAAACGGACTTCTCCGCATTGTTTAGTCGGGCCTTAGTGCAGCTAGTGGCATACTTGGGCCAACAACAAGAAGCGCACACAATCACTGCTACCAGCGGTAGTCAACAGTCTGCGTTTCCAATTGTGGACCAGCCTTTCTTTCAACCTTAAGCAAAAATGTAGCCAATTAAAGTTTGCTTATACCTTTGCGCCAACAGGCACTGGAGCATGCAGATGCACAAGAGGACAGAGGAAATGCCAAATTTTAGTGATAAGAGGTTTGTAGCTACTGAAGAGGCAGCCTATTGCTCAAGACCTACATGCAAAACTGAAGTCCTTTGTTTTTGAGATGGACATTTATAACATTCATTTAGCAGTCACATTGAACAGTATAGCTGTGTTATGGACATTTTTGCATTGTTAGAGGCAGTGATTATAGATGAGCAATTGTAAAGAAGTGTGGTCAACAGCCATGATGCTTCATGTATCATCATTAAAGATGGGAGAGAAAGCAGGCATCTCAAAAAAGTTGAAAAAAGGGGCAGGTGGTCTTTTAAGTGAAATTGTGCATAGTCTTATGTACAGGAATAATAATCTGTTAAGAACAGCATTGTCTGGTGACTGGACATGTATTTTTTAGTATTATTATTGTCATGTTTAAAAAGTTTTGCAGTGTCCTTTAATGCAACTATTTCCTGTAGCTCAACAGATAAGGTGCACATGGCACTTTTGACAAAAATATGAGGGCAAGAGAGAGAGTATCGCAATATGAAGTGTGGTTTGAGCGAGCAACACCAGCTGGTTTAATGAAAGTAGAGAGTAACATGCAAGGCAATAACAAAAACATGCATGTTCACATGTTGCGCCGCACGTCATCTTGCACGTTAGCTAGAAAAAAAGAGAACTAGAAAGGACTCGTACGCATGTTCACTTAACCATTTTATATATACAGTACAGATTATTGCACAAGTGACATCATACACAATGCTTCCGAATGCAAGTACAGCAACAACAACGCTGATAAATGTCTGGCAGTTGCCAAAGTGTACACCAGGTTATATCCATTGGACCTATGACACAGCTGCCAGCTGACAAACAATTGTGGCTGCACATGTCAAAGCATTTAGACCCATGGGAATATATAAGACAGCATGTTTATGATTAGTTTTAAAAACTTACAACCTGGTCAGCATTGTTTTGCATACAGTATAAATTTAACAGAAAAGTAAAATTTACCACCTTTACTTAATTTCTGAAAAATTATTGTTTGTTTCCTTTTCAGAAAAGTAACTGGTAAATTGATCCAGCTATTAACAGTAACCATTATGACAGCACCAAAGGTGCTTCACTAGTTATACAATGAATGGTTCTTTTGTGGGTCATGTATGCCTCACCACATTACACATAAGATAGCTGAATACAGGTCTGTACTTAGCAAACAATACATCAGTTGTACAGTACCAAGCTATCAGAAAGTTCCATATGTGATGGAAGCTTCATTTGATTTGAGAATCAATGTTTTCTGTGCAATCATTATATTACATAAAAATGTACTGAATGCTTATTACCAATTATATTTCTTCTTCAGGGGTTGCTAAAGTTCAAATGCAGGCATATGTAAAACAAATCTGTCACACATGAAACTTGCACACTCTAGAAGCTAATGATGTATCTTGTTTTTGCACTATATAACAGCACTGCACAATCTATAAACTGCGAATCCATTGGTTACTTTGTCATGCAAATTAATATGACAACACTTCAAAACACACACACTGGACGCCCCATGTGACATGGATCAATATCCACTTTCCAAAAATAAATAGTTCATTTTCAAATGTGTGAAAGCATAAAAGATTTGTAAATGGAACTTCAGTGTGGTTAGTATGCATACCATAGGCATAATTATTCTTTCCACAGCTGTTTCTACTAAGCTTATAACAGCACCAGTGAGAGAGCCAGTTAATCTCAATAAAGAATAAGTAACCATTACCTAAGTTACAATTCCAAAGGTACTAAAGCACCATGGGGCAAAAAAGCGAAGAGTGACACATCTATCTGCTTTCACCCACATAAAATGAACAGTTGTACTTATCATGAAGCTTGGTGCATGTCACATGGGGCAACGGCAAGTCTCCTGAAAATGAGACAAGTGGCAAATAAGCTCCCTACAACGGAAGATATCAGGATAACTGCCCTTGAGCAAAGTGCAGCAGATCAGAAAGAAAACCTGCGGTTTAAACACACACAGAAATTAAGGAGTGGCAACAAAATTAGCACACACCATGTCATTCCTTAACTTTGAGGTGTCCGAGAGATAAATAACAATGCTTCATTTTAAAAAGCTAACAAAGTGAGCCTGGTGGCAGAAAAATTTCAGTGAAGGGCACACCAACACAGCATTTTTCTCCCTAAGTGACTAAGCTGGCACACACCTAACAGAGAGAGCCTGCAAAGCAGGCAGTAATAAGAACATTACATAGTATCTAGTAACTAGGTTTGTATGTTACAAACCAGAATTTAACACTGCTGTATAAACTGTTAGAAATGTGCCGCGTCAGATTAAAAAATGCGGTTTGTACGCTCTCTGTCAGCCCTCAGCATTTTGTACGAGAATAATGCGCCAGTCCACTCATGCATGCCACATTTATATATGTGTTATGTATGTGCATGCATACATATATGTATATATACTATACGGATCATAACAGTACTACACACATTTTCACAACAGGGCATGACAAACACAAACTGCAGTAAATATGCAGGACCATGCAGCAAAAACTCATTTACCTATTATATCAGGGGACTGAAGAGCAGACATTGTGGTAACAACTCGCACTTTCGACTATTGGTGTATCACTGCTAGCTGCACAAGCTCAAAACGCGAACACCACACACAACTAAACTGCGAAAGAGCACAATTTTTGCTTTGTGTGACACAACTGCGCTACCCCGCAGCCAGTGCTATTGGCTGGGAACAACAGGGCTACTGTCAACTCAGGAGCTGACATTGTCTTGTGAGATTGGCACGAGGCACGTACCAGTGACTCCAAAATTGCAGAAAGCTATGTCAAAAACGGCAATAATTTACAATGGACCAGGTGAGCCATGTAGCCCACCTTGTTTCAGCTGTGCCCACTTTTGGCTGTGTTTATACTGAAATGACCCACAATGTTAAAAACATGTATGTCTGTTGTGAAGATATGTTGCAAACACAGCACACTGTGTGACTGCAATTCTCATGAACAAAAAACACACATATAAGAAATGTAAGAAACTGATTTCACAAGAACTTGATTTGTTATGCTTGTGTCCTGTTAGCACTCTAGATGGCAAGAACCAAGACATTCCGATGCTAGACAGGTGAGGCTGTCACACTTCCTGCAGCTCTGAATATTGATTGTAACCATATTCTAACTGCAATGTTCACCTTACAAAGGTGGCAGTATACCTCCGCCTCTCATAAGCAGTGCACTGTGTCTATGTACCAGACTACATACCATCATGCACCTAAGTAGAACTGCTGAACAGCCCTGCACCTTCATGCAAGCTCTGCAGGGTTACAAACGAAGTGATGTTCAGAAGACAGTGAGATGAGGCAAAATGCTACAAGCTGACAGTGTCCAAGTGCCTCCATTGTTGAGTCAGATGTTCTTCAGACTGCAGAGAAACAAAAGATGAAGCAAAAGACAAGTTTTACTGGCACAGCTCATCACAAGAGGGGATACTTGTTAGGAGTAGAAAACATCACATTCTGTGGCAAAATAAAGGAGTTTTGCTCAATCAGTATACAGCCCCAGTCTTGCAGATTTTTTTTCTTGTTTCCTCTGCTTCTGTCATTGCTTGCCCACTTATTAATTAACCAGTTAACGTCGTAGCCCTGTACTTTGCACTTGCAAAAAATTTCACTGGACAGACTATGGCAAAAAAAAAAAAAAAAAAAGTAAAGGCCAGCCAACCTTCGTTAACAATGGCTGACTGGCCTTAACTCTTTTTGTAATATTCTGCACATATTCACTTTCTACAGGCTTCATTTTACACAAAATTGCATTTTTACTTATGCATGTTAATGTTCCTGAATACTTTGTCAGATATATTTTCATGTCCTGATCACATTGCATAAAGGCACTGCTAAGAATATAATTTGTTTTTCATTAATCTTCTGTCTGCATTTCAGACGTCATTACAGTCATATTCGTTGTGGTAAACCATAAACCTTCTTCGGGACAAATAGATAAGTTTTATTCAATCTCTCTCCAATGTCAGCTTTTAAGATTTGTTTGTTTGTTTGGTTCTACAAGAGCAGTTTAGCATGCTGTTAAACCACTTCCCAGCTACCACAGCTGTTCCTGCTGAAAACATGCATTTACTACAGTGACAGGCACATGCAACCAGTGGTTCAACGTAATATGTTGAAACATTCAATGTTCAACATACAATTTGATAAAAGAAGCTCCTTCTTCTATGTACAGTAGAACTGCATATAGTAAAGCTCTGATAAGAGTAAATAAAAGCACCAGTACTGATTTTAGCTATCTATGGAAAAAAAAAAAGTATACATCCCAAGTCAGATACCACACCACTATATACCAATGGCCTTGGTAGCACAAATGCACTTCAAAGCATGCACCTCCGAAGTAATCACATGGCTGAAATCCAAGTTTTAAAGGGACATTAAAGGCAAACATTGAAGTCAAAGCCAAAGTGATGGATTCATGTCCTAAATTTTTAGAGCATCACCTTTACTGAGACCAAAGCTTTCCTAACTCGGAAGGCGACATGAATAGCGATGACATGAACCGCACAGCATTGGTGCGAGTAAAAAAACGCACCAGCTTTCATGACTTGCAACGTTTCATTTATAGTGTCCAGCCATGGACATCTTCTTTCTGGGGATTTACGTGCCAAAACCAGTTCTGCTTATGAGGCACGCCGTAGTGGAGGGCTCCGAATTAATTTTAACCACCTGGGGTTCTTTAACGTGCACTACAATGCAAGCACACAGGCGTACACGAGGTCGATCCCGTGACCTCGTGCTCAGCAGCGCAACGCCTCAGCTGAATGAGCTACCCTGGCAGGTGTCCAACCATAGACAAAAAATAGTTAATTATGCTACATTTTATTGCGAAAGAGAATGGAGTTCGGCTCATATTAGTAGATTTCTTTACGCCATCTTTTACTGTGCTATTTGAGGGGCTGTAACAACCTCTCTGTGTGGTCCTGTTGACTCAAAGCAGGTGGTACTGCTTGGCCAAGCTGTTTCGTTCCGCGACCAGCAGGGGCAGCGAACTTGAAGTACCTCCTGATTGCCTGTGACGAATCGCTTCGGGAGGCTGAAAAACGTCCCGCTGGGAAAGATCAGCGGCGACACCATGCCTATACATCTTTCAAAGAATACGTGTCACCCGGGCGCCGACCACGACGCTAGGAGGAGGAGACTCTTGGAAAAGGGACGCTACTACGTCGCTTTCTCAGGGCCACTCGACAGACCAGCTGGCTGCCAAGGCCGTTCTCCAAACAAACCCGTCGATGGCTGGCCCATTCCAGGAACAACAGATGCGTCAGTTCAAGTCAGGCGCGCAGCCGCCTGTCTACGAGTGTCCCCTCCTTTCTGCGGGGGAGTGAGCTGTGTGTGCCCGAGGGCACTTCTCTGAATGTGTTCGGGAAACGAAGGCGCCGGGGTATTATGCACACTCTTGCCCTCAAGGAGGGCCCTTCGGTGACTCTCGACGCTCCGATTGGAGGATGGTGGGACCGCAGCTTGGCCAGAGGGCTTTTAAGCGGACTTTTGCGGCTCTCTGGTGTGCTTCGATCCAGTCATGCTAGACTGACGAGATGTAACGTTCTCCTACTTCTCATGTAAATAATGTAAATAAACCCAGTACTCTTCGTTCTTGGTGAGAATGTGTTCCTCCCTTCAACAACGTCTTCAGCGTGGATGAGGCGGACGACGGCATGGGCCAGCTACCCCTTTGGATATGCCCGAGTCCAAATCCTACAACTGGTGGGCAGCGTTGAGATTGACCTCACGGATCTTGGGATGGACGTGGTGACCGACCGGTATCCTGATCAAGTTGGAGGCGACTTGGGAATGACCACCTCTTGCAACTGACTGGATACGGCGGAGAAGCACTGGTGATATGGTGCTGCTTCTGTGGGTAAGCGTTTGATTTTGGCTGTAAGATTTACCAGGCTTTAATTTTTCTGTGTTTGTAGAATTGAATCGCTGGGGATCTTTTACTTGTATTCTGATTCTGATTTGCGTGTGTATCGCAGCAAGTATTGTGTGACAGCAGAGCCAAAGCCTAAAAGTAGCGACCATGGTCCTGTTGAGTTTGACGAGAGCTAGCCTGTTGTGGTTGTGTGAAGAGCTCGAGGTAGACGTAGAGGAGGACTTAGCGGAAGCAGAGATTCGTAAAACCATTCTCCAAAGTGACCATGATTTGAATATCATCGAACATCTCGGTAACAAAATTCAAAGCAGAATACAGGAGCAGGAAGCAATTAGGCAGGAACAGGAAAAAATTAGACAGGAAGAAAATAGGCAGGAATTGAAAAGAATATTGCAGAAGAAATGCAGTCCGGAAGAAAAGGAAGCAAGCAGGAAGTATGTAGCATCGGTGGAGAGATATATTGGACGTTTGCAGCAGTCAATTGAAGAAAGAGAATGGTGGCTTGAGAAATCTAAGTTGGACGCAGCGAAAGTGGGAAAAAGTCGCTAGCAGGGTTTTCTCAAGAGCCAGAGAGAAAAATACCTGTGAGGTTAGCAGCGCGTTCAAAGGTGAACTCAATGTGTTAGCTGCTAACGATGCCTTTGTGGGAACAGAGGCCGATGAAGGCCGTAATGAGAGCGACGAGGTGCTGTGCCAACAGAGCACTGCAGAGACAGCTAGGCCAGCTGTGAATGAATTGGCACATTCACCGTGTGTGGGCGTCGCAGGAGTTCTTAGCGAGATCGTTAATGAAGAACAGGGCACTGCTGACCCGACAGACACAAGCACCCAAGTCGAGTCAGGGCTGCGTGCCGATGCGCAGTGCAAGCTGGACGATGCGGTTGTGGGCAGTTCGCAGGATTGCGAGCTGTGTAGCTGAAAGGTAAACAACCGCATGGTTCAGGGATCGGTAAAGCTGTCTGCCAGTCTAGGGTGCCAAAAGAGGGATGATTTAGGCACGAATCATTCGGACTGTGCGGGTGAGACAGCGATCGAGACTGACGAGCTGTGTGCCGATGCACAGCGTGACCTGGACAATGCAGTAGTGGGCAGTCCGCAGGATTTCGAGTTGCGTAGCTTGAGTACAGACTGCTGCATTGTTCCAGAGTCGGTCGAGCTGTCTGCCAGTTGGGGCAAAGAGGGTGATGATTTAATAGTAAATCACTCAGACTGTGTAGGTAAGACAGTGATCCGGACCGAGGAGATACGTAACGGTCAGCACGAGGCGCGAGCAGATGACTCAAAAGTGAGTTCGACGAAGAGGCACCGAAGAAGGAAGCGTAGTAAGGATCGGAATGTGGTAGAGAGTCTGACGCAGCCTAGCAAAGTGAAAGGCGTCAAGATGCATGAGCGGGGCACCAAGAAAAGAAAGATGCGAACGGCGTTTTCGATTAAAGCGTGTCCGAGCCACCGGCTAAAAAGCGTCAAAGGAGCATGCTCTGCACGAACGCGGAAAAAGGGCATGGGGCAATTATGTTCCCCGTTGTTCCTTTGTTTTTTTCGGGGTGCAGCATGCAGTGCGAAGGGTCACAAGGGAGCAGGACGAGGTGAAGTGATAGGGAGACGCGACGAGGTCAACCGAGGTCATTTTGAAAGCATGTCGCCAGGGCACAAATTGGCAGGGGACTGTGAAGTTTCGAAAGAGTTGACAGAATGTCAGGCCTTTTGTTGTTCCTGGATGGCCAGGATAGCTTTCAGGGCGCGACCACCTCAAGTACGGCTCAAAAGTACGAGTCCGTCGTAAACAATCGGAACGACAGGAAAAAGAGAAGGTTCCGCAGAAACAAATGCTTTGTTTTGTTTGTTTATTTTTTAGCATTTAAAAGTTTTGCGATTTAGGATTAGAATTTCTTTCAATAAGTAATTTATAAGCTTTGTTTGTTTTCTTTTGAGAAGCTCTGAGGTTTGAAAGATTTGATTTCAGTAAAGCTTCAGTTTCGCGAAGTGTTCATTAATGAGTAGTCAGGTTTTTTTTTGTGTGACTTGAAGCGTCAAGGTCCTTTGTTGAAAGCCTATTGTAACGTGCGCGGGTATTAGGTAAACCTTTGTTAAAAGTGCAAGTTTTCTTTTAAGGTTACGTGCATTGTGTTTTCAGTGAGTGCATAATTTGCACTGAGAAGCATATGTTCCATTAGCGCGTGTCCTGTGCGGACAGAAGGAAACAGAATGTTTGGGACTGGGTCGCTCGTATGTGTTGAGGGCGGCAGTGTTCTAAGTTTTCCAGTAAGCGTGCGTGGAAGTAGGTATTAGCAAGCGCGTTTTCCTTTTTGAAGTTTTTCTGAGTGCGCAAGTTACGCAAGTTTAGTTTTTGTTATCTTAAGGCGTGTCCTGCAAAGTCAAAAAGGAAAGAAAACGTCTGCGTGAGACGCAAGTATGCGTTGTGGTTTGGGACCGCAAAATTAGCGTGATTTTGATTATGTATCCTTTAGAGTTCACGAGGCTGTGCAGTGGCACCAGCGAGTGCGATAAGTACTAGTCCACTGTGAAGTGTAGGAACAGGCTGTTCGTGAAGTTGGACTGCATAAAGAGTTTTGAAACAGTTGGTTTCAGAGCCTTTGGTTTTAGTTCTACGTATACCTTTGCTCTCGTGCAGCGCGACAGTCGGGTTTCGTTGAACTCAAAGGAACGTGAGCACTCGCTTTGGCGGCACAAATTTTTGGGGTCGAAATTTGCAGTCCCCAGTTGAGCAGCTTATATTGAAATTTTGGTATGAGGCCTAGTGAATTAAACAGCTAATTCCGGGCGTTTGCACACTGAGTGGTACCGGGTTGTCGTGATCGACTCTTCCGTGCCGGTTGTTGCGAGATGGTTGGAGGCATTCCGAGTTTGCAGTTGTTGCAGAATGCCAAGCCATCTTCTTGGTCACCAGCCACTCTCATCCTGACCAGCGGTTGTCAACGCTGGCCAGTCGAGATTTTCCGGGCCATGGAGGAGCTGTTACATTTGGTGAACAGCGGGGGTAGCGAACTTGAAGTATCTCCTGATTGCCCGTGACGAATCGCTACGGGAGGCTGAAAAACGTCCCGCCGGGAAAGATCAGCGGCGACACCATGCCTATACAGCTTTCAAAGAATACGTGTCACCCGGGCGCCGACCACAACGCTAGGAGGAGGAGACTCTTGGAAAAGGGATGCTACTACGTCGCTTTCTCACGGCCGCTCGACAGACCAGCTGGCCGCCAAGGCCGTTCTCCAAACAAACCCGTCGATGGCTGGCCCATTCCAGGAACAGACGCGTCAGTTCAAGTCAGGCGCGAAGCAGCCTGTCTACGAGCGTCCCCTCCTTTCTGTGGGGGAATGAGCAGTGTGTGTCCGAGGGCATTTCTCCGAATGTGTTCGGGAAACAAAGGCGCCGGGGGATTATGCGCACTCTTGCCCTCAAGGGAGGGCCCCTTCGGTGACTCTCGACGCTCCAATTGGAGGATGATGGGACCGCAGCTTGGCCAGAGGGCTTTTAAGCGGACTTTTGCGGCTCTCTGGTGTGCTTCGATCCAGTCATGCTTGACTGATGAGATGTAACGTTCTCCTACTTCTCATGTAAATAATGTAAATAAACCCAGTACTCTTCGTTCTTGGAGAGAATGTGTTCCTCCCTTCAACAACGTCTTCAGCGTGGATGAGGCGAACGACGGCATGGGCCAGCTACGCCTTTGGATATGCCCGACTCCAACTCTTACAAAGCATGAACTTTGAGATTGCTGGCACTGTAGAATTTCTACTTATTTTTATAAACCTATATCCTTATAAACCCAACTCCCTCACCCTTCCATCTATGGATGACTCCAGTCAAGAGTGGATGCTGTATCTATACTCCATCTCACAAGCCAGTTGCAGCAATGTGGAAGCTACACGAATTCTTAGCTAATAGGAAGGCCACATGCCCCTCGAGATGTGCTCATCTGCGGCGCGTTGTCTGTTCTGCGTCGGCTTGCCATCCTGTTACATGCTCCATGGTTGATGGATTGACACAAGAAATGTTTTGACGCCATAACCATAAGCTGTGTTTACATGCATTCGACAGCAGGGCTTTGCTTTACCTGTACACTTTCCCTGCAGTTACATTGCAGCCTCCTTAGCAAGTAGTAAAGGCGAATTCCCTTACAAATGTTCACCTGCGCCACAGCGTCTGCACGGCACCTGCTTGGCATTTGTTCGCTACTGTCATCACGTACCATGTTAGAGCGGGGTAGTAAATTAATGATGCAGTGAACAATTAGACTTTTATAGCGTTCCACATCGTCAATGCATCACCAATGCTAATGTTGTGGTGCCATCTACTAAGTGGAAATCAAACCAGTTTTACGGCTCAGTGTCGTGTCTCTAGTCCTAGCAGCGTGAAAACAAACAGCTGATCTCAATAATTACGACAAAACATACCTAATGATTTGACCTCAGCTTGAGATGAGACTTAGCGATGAAGCATTTTACTGCTTGTTTCTTGCTGACAGGGCGGAGAGCCAGTAACAAGCGCGAATTCGGATCGAAGCAGGCGGTCGGTGCTGTATGGGCACTGCCATGTTGCCACGGTTAGGGTGGCTATTACGGTTACCAGTGGCAACTGCCACAGTAATTCTCGGTATACGACGTGCATACACAAAGGTCCTAACATGTCATGTATCGCTGTACCGTATCATGTAGCAAACAAAAATAAAACTCTCTAGTGTAGCCAATAATCAGCCAGTTACACCCGGAACTATATACCGCTGCGCAAGGATACCGCCTATGTACATCTCATACCTTCGGCAGTGCTGCAACCAGCTTGTGAGATGGAGTATAAGATTTCAATAAATACATTTGTCCCTCTACACAAATCAGTTTATTCATCAAAGGCGATTTGAACCACTGAAGAATTGTGTGGGCCCTCCTGTTTCTTTGTATATATAAAGCAGGTGTTACAATACTGGAAATGTAATCTTAACAGTACAGTACAGTACAGTACAGTTTGCCTTTTTGTGTCCCTTATGTGTTCATCACTGCATGCCATAATGCATAGTGGTGGCTTTCAAGGGTATCTTCAATCCTGCTGCCACTTTTAGCTACTGAATCCAGTTTTTTCATGCTTCCTGTTCAGGGAAATGACAGGCATGGATTAATAATCCATACGAAAGGTTCATACTTGTATGGACAGCATGGACACAAGTATTCTACAGGGTTTTTTGTTACCTGCATCAACTCTTTAAATTAGATCACAGTGACCCTATGTTTACCATCCAAGCGTCCAGTTCGGTGGCCGCTAGGTAAGGAGTAATTTGTGCAGTTATGTGCCCACAACTAACAGAGTTGGTTTAGCTTTTTATTAACTTACCTTAGATGTGCTCAAGCTTTTGTAAGCTGGTTTTCGATGTTAACTAGCCAAATGAAATTTTGAAAAAGACGTTTTTATAGAAGCTATGCAAATGATGATTACACCTTTGCATACTGAAATCGAGACCACTTAGGAAAAACAGCAACTATGCCATCAATCTTGCTGCCCAGTTGTGCCTCGAAGGTGAAATAATTGTTCACATAGCTCCTACAAGAACCTTTTTTATCTTTGTTTACCCTCCCTCAAAATTTAATTGTCCGGCTAGATAATGTAGAGAATAAGCTTCCATCTGCTCGAATGCAACAGCCTTCTGATTTAATAATTAAAAGGTAATTAAGGCAGATCCGTTATTTGCATGCAAAACTGCACAGTATACATAACTGTGCAATATACTCTTTATTTAGAGATTGTGAATTTGTACACTCATATGGTAAACAGGAGGTCACCATAGATTTAATTGCCTTAATTAAAAAATTTGGTGCCACTCAAAATAAATGCAACAGTACCTATATTGCATTATTTTCTATTTCTAGACTATTCATTCAATTTTGAAGCAAACTTGAGTGTGAAAATAATGTTTGGAGTCATTCAACTTAGCCTGACAGCCTGACAAAGTAAACATATATCTTGATCCTGAATGGTTTACTAGTCGTGGTTCTGTTGTATTTGTGTACCTTAAACTTCATGGTGTCCTCACAATATCAAGCCATCAAAAGTGAGTGCACTACAAAAATGCTTGGATGAGGATTTACACTGCATTATACAGTAGAACCTCGTTCATACGTAATGGGAGAAAAAAACTAACTGGGCAAACGTACGATTCAAGGTCACAACAAAAATTGGCAGACTTAATTTAGTTTACATCTACGTAATGCGAATCGCTGCAGCAGAAGACGCCGACGCGCGCGAGCTGATGGAGGACGAGTGGCCCGAGACGTGTGTTGTCGCTTTCGCGGCTCCAGCAAGCTCATGTTTGCGTTCCTCGAATTCGGCCTTTGTCAACAGCTCCCTCGAGTGGGTATTTTTGAGGGATGTTTTCACGTGCCCTGCGGTACAAGACGCCGATGGGCCCTGGTGGTGTCCGAGCGACCCTTGTCATTCAATTGCACGTCGTCGTTTTCCTCTAAGAAACCGAAACGAAATCGAGCTAGTGGGCGACGCCGAAATACGATGCCGACGATGCCGCCTGAGCAAAATATGACGCTCAGCTTGTGCCGCCTGCAGCAAGGAATGGCAGTGCATTCGGACTATTGCCTGTTAAAAGCAAGGAGGTTATAATATACTTACTGTTAAAAGCGTGCAGTATGCTTCCAGCGGCAATACGTCAAACGCGCTTGGGAACAGATAGGTGAATATGCTTATCTCAATAGGGATGGTGGCGATAAATGTGAATGTGGCGTGTGACGAACAGGGAGATTAGCTGGTACCGAAATAGGAAACTGAGTGCGAGCCGGTGTTTTCACGTGGTGGTCGAGTACTGTGGTGGGCCGCTACTGTTCTCAATCGCGCGTGCCTTGCGCCTTTTCTTGTTTACATGGGATCTAGTGGCCGGAAAACGTTTTTTCCGATGTACTAAACGCTGGTTCTGAAAGATCACGTTCTCCGGGAAGGTATGAACTGGTAAAAACAAAAACGAAGTGTAACTGTATTGGGTAGTTTTTTGTGTTGTCGATGACAAACTTTGGCACCGGGAAATCGTACATAATGGGCACAAGGTTTTACTTTATATAAGACTATTGTTTGCTCTTTTTTTTTTATTCGGGGGGGGGGGGGGGGGGGAGGCTCGTACAACAAGCAATGACATATGTCACTTCTACTAACAGTTGTAGTTAGAAAAAAAAAATTACTTTGACAAATTAAAATTTTGTCTTATTTTTTAAAGTTTTTTTATTTAGAATGACAGCAGTGCTTGCCATAATTTTTAACAAGTTTTTTTCTATGAAACACTTTTGATCAGTTCATGAAATCCCCAAATCATATGTGATGTTATGAATGCTGAACAATGCCTATACATTGTTGTGTGCGTGTATGTATACTATCGACCAAGAAAAGTTTACGGACCAAGGGATCTGACAAAAAGCTGAATATCTCCGCAGCCTCAAAACGCCAGTCAGGTATTTACATTTCCAGCCTCTACTGGCATATGTGAACAACATTGTGATGTACGGTTTTACTGGCTACTTTTAAAGGCTGCTTGGATATTTAGCGTTTTCTGAGATCCCGTGGTCCGTAAACTTTTTGGGTCGATAGTACATACAATGCTAAAGCAACAAAGTCAGTGACATGGAAACAGCATTTCTATGTCATTCCTTCTTGTTGTTTCTGCAATATATGCAGTGGTGCCACTGACGAACTGAGATTTGGAGCAATTTTTGGAGCAGCAAAACCTTAATTTTGGAGCAGTTTGGAGCATCCAGCTACAGATTTCGGAGCACTTTGGAGCTAATAAATGCCAGCTGCTGGACACGTCCTAAGCTATTTCAAACACTTGAAATTGACAAGCATTATTCCAGAAAGTATTTGCTTGCTGTAAAACAATGTTACTCTGCCTCTAAATACATGAGTTTCCCTTTAATTTAAATGAAGACAACAAACCTGTTCACACAGTGTGCTGTGATTAGTTTATTTCAAGTTGAGCGAAGCTGCTCAGATGTTGCCTTTTACATCCTATGATTTTTTTCATTGACAGCTGACACTTTGTTATGTTTTCAGCAAGGCTCTAGCATCTGTCAGAAACACCTGGCCAGACTCAATGTCATCAATGCTTTTCTGAGCCAGGCCAGCCTTGATGAGCCCCTTGTAATGCTCAGCCATTGCTTCAAACGACACCAGGTAATTTTCAATGGTCTGTTTTCCTCGTAAAGCTGAAGCCTCTGTTCAGCAACTGGCCGATTCCCAACTGGCGTCGACCGATTATTTCGACACCAGCAATTCAAACAACCTCGATTATTTGGACTACATTGAGGCACCATCACTGGTCCATAAATTTAATGTATACAGGTAAGTACAACCGAAATTTCGGACACCTTAAGGTACACCATTTTATGTAATTCGGACTCCGCCTGCACGACTGCGTGCTAATTTGACCGCCGAGTTGAGCGGAAATAGCAATATTTTGGCGTTGATACGTCGCTGGCATCGTCGCAGCATGGAGGTCGGCCATGTTGCCGGCACCTCCTGGAAACCGAAACTAGCGAAGCCTAGTTAATCCAGCACCGACCGCGCCCAAACCGTCGGGCAAGCGAACTCCGGCAAGCCATTCGGGAGTGATTGAGGTGGCTCCGTGTGTCTAGCGTTTATTCATTGACATGTTAACTAGCGACACGGTCGCGGCGACTGAAGTTGTTTAAGCGGTGCCTACTACACCCTCGATGTCTCCACTGACAAGGACAGTGACTGTTTTAAAAAACGCCGTCATTCGGCTATGATAGCGCGGTCGACTCCTGCGTGGTGGTTTTGTGGCGATGCATTCCGCTCGATTCTATATGCCGCCCTTGTCATCCACCGTTCTCTGCCAGCTGATACCATATAACGCAGGCAGAGCGCCGCTCTGATGAAGCGCACGGAGTGACAGTGGAAAAGGCATCGCTACAAAATCGCGGTCCTGTGGCTAAAGGTTGAAGATTCGGTGCATGCATTAATTGTACTTTTGTCTATTTGTAGTGACAGCATAACAATGGTAGAAATATGGACTGACCAGATCGTAGGTAAGCACGACTAGCAGTGGACACGTCGACGGATGATAGCGTTCCTGGCACACTACCAAGTATGCAGACGCTGACGCTAGTGACATGAAATCCCGCGAAAGTGAACGTATCCCTGAAAGTGGTCAACTGAGAATAATGTCTTTTTTAGCCACTGGCGGAATAAATTCAGTTCTTTCCTGGAGAACTTGGATATTTCTGACTCCCAATTATTCGGACTTTTAGGCAGTCCCCATAGAGCCAGAATTATCAGTCACCGACGTATAGATAACGTTAAGTTCGATTTATGAAGCCAAGCCGCTTTAGTCATGCGCGCTACACACGTCTGCAGGCCACTGCAGCCAGACACGTAATGCGCAGTCACTAATTTTGGCGCACTTCGGCGCAAAATCGCGTATTTTTATTAGGATGGTGCAGGAAATCTCGTATGGCGCAATCTGGCGCATTTGGCGCAGGAGTGGGAGCACTGTATATATGTTAATAATGTATCACTAACAAGCCTAAACCCACACCATGTCAACTTTCTGCAAAAAAGCTGTGGCAAATCTAGTGTTAACCCTTTCCGTGCCAAAAAAGAGTCTCACTTGTCCAGGTATTTTCTGCAATATGTGCCAGTCATGAGTCTCACTTGTCCAGGAATTTCCATTTGCCTGTTGAATGTCACAGATGAGTGGAAATTGTTTTATCATTTTGGTGTGAATGCTGTGCTAGTACTACTAGGTGGCACCAGCATCCTAGAAAACTGATTTTTTGTGGGCTTGCTTGGCAGAAATGGGAGTGGAACTCTGGCTCCCCTCAGTTTTGAAAATGGCGGCACAGTTAGGTGGGTGCAGCTTTTTAAATGCTGGAATTATGGTGTTCCTGGATGTTTCTTCACCTCAAGTAAACAATTAGACCTGGAAAGCTCTAGTGAGTCGTGTTCGGGACTTAAACTTAGTACTGATGATATTGGGGTAGAGTTTGAGCCTCTGGTGGCCTCTCTTGCATGGGCGCAGCTAGATGAAAACGCTTTGCCGCTGGTACAATTTTCCTTTCCTCGCACTACCAGGAATGATGCATCACATGGAGGAAAACAAAAGCATGCTTGACTTCTGTCTCAAGACATGTCAAGCTTGTCAAGCCCGATAAACATTGTATAAAGTGTTTCTGTCGCTGTGCCTATTTGCAACTCAAAAACATGAAAAAAATTGACTGTAACAGACAACAAAAAATAACAAATGAACTTCTGATATAGCAATAACAAAGCATCATTCACAATGAATCATTCATAAAGAAAGCCACCAAATGGTTAATGACATCACTGCACTTTTGATTATAGGCTTTAGAGCTTAAGAAATCAGAAGCAAGTCATAAATAGCCCCAACATTTAATTATTAGATCCTAGCAGACTCTAGATTGTTGTTGATAATCAGTGATTACGTATGTACACACTATGTAATCTATGGAAGACAACAAAATTTTTATGTGCGTATGCTTTATGAATGTATAGGCACCGGGCGGCCGTCGTGAGGCGCCAGCAGCACGCCGGCGATATACTGACGAACAGCGCCGCGAACGGCAGCTGTCAGAGCACTGGCATGTGAAGCCGACGACGGGACGAAGGCGCTCGGTGCTTCCAGTGATTTGGCACTGCGGGTTTTAAGGGCTGACGCATTGGAAAACGCATTTTCGTGTGTCTGCTTTTGAGAAAGGTCGTCACTTGTATGAAGCCGATCACATTTGTGGCATCAGGCAGTATATAAAGCAGAAAACAAGCGCAAATTGCGATGCAAATGCACCACGCGAACGGAGCTCACTACGGCAAGCTATGACGTGGAACTCCAGAAGTTATATTCCAGATGTTATTTTATTTTGCGCGTTAACATTCTCGCGTATTTAATCATTTAAAAAGGCGAAGAACACAAAAATTATGGACAGAAAAAAAAGGAGACATACGTCTTCCTTATTCTGTTTCTTGAGCTGTTTCGCCGATCTCCCGTTCTCTGTCCGTTGTAGTTCTTTTATCTTTGCAATGCTTCCTCATTCTTAATTGATTATAAACTAGCTCAATCTTCAGTCACGGCCCATTTCATATAGCTTAGCGCGACGGGAGCCGTCGGTGGTGGCTAGTGTGATCACGTCACTGCGTTGGCGTGCGCCGTCGATGCACAGCACAGTCATGTGCCGGACGCAACCAGAGTTGGGAATTGCTAGGAAGGAAAATGTACATTAAAAGGAAGACCGATACACTGATAAGACGGCAAAATGACTACAAATCTGAGTGTTCGCCTTCGGTGCCCAAGCTCCAGAGCCGTTACACTGCGGAGGCGAAGACAGGCAAGTAGGACACGAAGCTCTTGCGTATGAACGGCTATTTTATTAACGTTAGGACAACTAGACCATAGCAAATCAGCGTCGGAAATGCACAGTGCCCAGCGATTGAAGCGCTGACAGCGCGTGGCTGCCGCCGTTTTCGTTTTTTTTTTTCCTTTTTGCCTCACAGGTGAGCTCCGTGGGACCAAATGCAGTCATAATGCATTACGAAGGTTCTCGCTTTCACTCTACACCAGAATGCATCAGTTTGGTGTCCCCAGCGCTTACAGTCAGTGCAAAAAGCGCTGGCGACCATGCGATTTGAGTAGCACTGTACGCGCTGTTGCCTACAGACCGCACATATACAGACTTTCCACCTGAAAAACGCGATGCCGTGATGAACCACGACTGAATTGAATGGCCTAACCAGCTTCAGTCATGTTTCAGTAACTGTTGATGCACCCAAAAATGCAACATGTTTGATCAGACTTAGTTTCGACCCGGCCACCACATGCGCCCCGGCCACCACATGCCATTACATTCGCGGCACCGCCGCATGAAGGCACCACCGATCCAAATACATCCCGCACCCGGTGCCTATAGGACTTTTGGCTCCTGCGTGATATCCAGCCAACTGAAACATCTTATTTCTTCAGCATATATTAAAAAATTGTGGAATGGCAAACTGTAAGCAAATGCTACAACTACAAGTCTCCAAAAACACTACAGCTGAGGCATGATGCCACAACAAACACTACGAAGCATTCCAACACTCACTGCGTGAGCATATTTATCCTTTTCTTACAGCCAGCTCTTAGTGTGCAAATTCAAAATACCACCGTCATCAACATTATCATATGACAATATTACAACTTGCTCAACCCAGTTTTACGCAGTAACTGGTAATTTAGGTAAAATAAATGAATGGCCAGTAATTAGTTCACGAATAATCCAAGTTTCATCATCATCATCAGCTTTTTAAGTCCACTGCAGGACGAAGGCCTCTTCTTGTGATCTCCAATTACCCCTGTTGTGCGCTAGCTGAGCCCCCGACTTGCACCTGCAAATTTCCTATTTTCATCACCTTACCTAGTTTTCTGCCATCCTCGACTGCGCTTCGCTTCCTTTGGTACCCATTCTGTAACTCTAATGGTCCACCAGTTATCCACCCTACACATTACATGGCCTGCCCAGCTCCATTTTTTTCTCTTAATGTCTACTAGAATATCGGCTATCCCTGCTTGCTCTCTGATCCACAACGCTCTCTTTCTGTCACTAAGCGTTACCCCTAACATTTTTCATTTCATCGCTCTTTGTGTGGTCCTTAACTTGTTCTAGAGATTCTTTGTTAACCTCAAAGTTTCTGCCCCATATGTTAGCACCGGTAGAATGCAATGATTGTACACTTTTCTTTTCAATGACAGTGGTAAGCTCCCAGTCAGGATTTGGTAGTGCCTGCCGTATGCATTCCAACCCAATTTTATTCTTCTGTAAATTTTCTTCTCATGACCAGGGTCTCCTGTGAGTAATTGACCTAGATAAACGCACAACTGTACATACTATAGAGGCTCACTGGCGATCCTGAATTCTTGTTCCCTTGTTAGGCTACTGAACATTGAGCCCAAGTATAAAGTACCTTAATTAAAAAGTGGCCCTTTTTTACCAACAACGGAAATTTTCAGTAGTGCAACAGACAGTTAAAAAAGTGGCAACTGTTTGTCATGATACAAGACCATAAAACACCATAGAAATAAATCACAATAATAGCATTAACTTGTGGCTACTGCAATACCTAAATTAAAAACCATAGTATCACTCACAAATTCCAAAACATATAAAAATTAATTTTCATCAGCCAATTTCATCATCCAGCAAAAAGAACATACAGCATACTCCAGAGTTTACAATGTACACAAGAAAATGGTTGAGGTCTCAGGTCAGATGCTTCATTTGTTGGGTGCACTTTGGTTTCAGCAAATCTATTTGGCACAAACCATATCATTCTTTTCATTTAAAAGAGAGAGAGAGAAAGAAAGCCTGCCATACCATTGTCAAATGCATTGGGGTTGATCATGCGCAGCAGCTCCGACTCTGGAAGCATCGACATTGCCGAGATGTGGTCCATGTTTGGCCCTTGAGCTTGGGTTTGTGCTTGCTGAGCCGATTGAGGAGTTTGATCCCTGGACACACCCAAGCTAGGCTCCACAACAAGCGTTTGCGGCTGGCTGACTGGCTGTGCTGCTGCCTCAAAAGAAGTCATGCCAAATGCACCAGCAGCCGCCATACTGTCCTGGCACTGAGGGTTGCTATCAAAAGTACCAGTCACTGAAAACTGAGCACTTCGTGCTGTGTTAACACCCACTGGGCCTGGGTCCATGATCACTTTGTCACCAAACACTACGGGCACCTTGGGCTCAGACTGGGTCAGCATACCATTCAGTGAGTCTGGCCAGCTGGAGGTGACCTCTGTCTTGACTCCTGTGCAGGTGAAGTCCATGCTCTGGACCTGCTGCTCCAGGCTACTGGCAGGCCAACTTGACAAAGACAGCACTGGAGCATCCTTCACCTTCTGTTTCTTGAACTGCTGTTCATCTGTAAAGGACGATGTAGTGTTGTCCAAGGGCTGCATCTCGGGAGGCCGCCCTTCAAGGTCTGGCTCTGTTGACGCTGACTCGCAGTTGATCTGTCCCCACAGCGGCTTGGCAGCGTTCTCAGTTTGGTTTTGGTGGGCTGTAGTCAGAGCACTCCATTGGTTCTCACACTCAAAGGTGGCTGAGGCAGCGACTGTGTGAGCAGGTGTGCCCGTCTCTGTTGTCACTCCCATGAGCTGCTCTACACTGCAAGGAGGTAGCATGCTCTGGTCTGAGTAGAACAGACCGAGGCTTCCCAGCTGCTGCTCATCTGAGGCCTTCAAGGGTTCCTCTCCGGGCAATTCATAGTTTGCAGCACACTTGTCTGGGGCACCTTCAGGAGCATGAGAGATCTTGCGCTTCAGGTGACATGACTCAGCAGGGCTTGTGTCTTCAGCTACAGCTTTGAGCAGTGTCTGCTGAGGAGCTGATGAAACTACGAGGCTCAATGTGGCAGGTGCTGCTGGCTGCTGCTGCTGCGACTGCTGTTGCTGTGGCTGCTGTTGCTGCTGTTGTGTCTGTGGCTGTGTTGGCTGTGCTGGCTGCTGCACCACTACAAACTGGATGTTGTTAGGTGCTGCAGCTGCTGCTCCACTGCAGTTTCCTGGCTTGGGCTGAGACTCTGAAAGAATTCAAGGAAGTCTTGTAGCATTCTTTAAATGCTAGAAAAGAAAAGTTAGCAGCCACCTTTGTTTTTCCTCCCTTTAATATTTTTCAACATAGCTTTTACTTGACAGCGATAGAGGGCTTTAAAAAGGTTAGACACAGACTTAAGACACCTTTCGGCATCCATAAGTCACTTGTTGCGCAAAGCAGTTAAATAAGTATTATAACTGTTTTTGCTTGTTTCATTCTAGAGCAAGCGAAATACACCTGCTACCTGTTGCTTCCAGTAGCCATGCCTTGCATGGCCTTGAATTATGCAATTTTCAGCAATCTGATTATGCTAATTACCCCACATTCATAATATCTTACCAATCTTTTTTTTATCTTCAATTCCTTTACTCCCTCTATGCAAAATCTTATTTTGCACTACAGAGTGACATTACCAATGCTCAAACTGTCTCCTAGGGCATTACTGCTTTGTGCAGTAAAAAATAAAAGGTTGCGCAAAAGCCCCAAGTAGACTAAAGGCCTGAATGTGGAAGGAACACAAATGAACACTAAGAAACAGGCAAATCAGAAATAGATGACATACTGCTTTGTCTGCACTTGGCATTCATCTTCTTGCACAAGGGCACCAGAAGATTACTATGCCATATGCTGGAACAAATGCAGTACACAAGAGGACCATTCCTTTCTTTACCAACCTGGGACAGAAGCTGATGCAGGTGACAAGGCGATAGTTGTAGTTGGGATGACAAGTGTTTGAACCGGGTGACGTTGTGCCCGTGGAGACGTCCCCGCCAGTAGTGGAATTTGAATTATGGTCGGAAGCTGTGCTCCCTGTGAACTTCCAAAAGGCTGTGGCTTCAATTCCAGGCCTGACGCTGCACATAGCAAAAGCCAATAGTACTTGGAGAGCATGCCATGATAAATAATGCACATTATAAATAATATAATGTACAGAATGCCATTTTTTTTTTTTTACTTTGCACAAGCAAAGTGGGTAGAGCACTAAATGACTATTATCTTGGCTTAGTGCAGGAGCGTAAATGTTATCTAGAGAAAGTGGCATACACTGCATGAAAACACAAGCATGTGGGAAAAGCATGATGGGACAAGCTGCGGAGCACAGGGACACTAATTCTACGATTTTGACGTTTAGTTGACGAGCTTCCTTCTAACAGACTATCAACTGCAGAAGCAATGCAGGGACTGAAAAGAAGCCCGAGATGCTGCATAATAACCTTCTATGCACACAGCCGATACTGCATATGTATAGTACAGCATGGGCCCCACGGCTGTGAATGACTATGTATACGAGGTGTGTTCAAAAAGAAACTCAACTTTTGAAATAGCATGCCAACCGGCAGAGGGAGCGCGCTGCGGCTACTGAGCGCAAGTAGCGGCAGGTTTAGACAACAAACTGCCATTTGCCGCGTTTCGCTCTGGCCGTTAGTTGGCGAGCTACAGCTGCTGAAGTGAGCCCATGAACAAGTGGTTCTTTGGATTGGTGCCAAAGTGACAATGAAGGAATTGGAAGAACAGTGTGTGTGTGTGAAGTTCTGCTACAAACTTGGGAAAACTTTCACAGAGACATTTCAGTTGCTTAGCCAAGCATACGGGGAGGACTGTATGAGTTGCATGCAGTGCTATGATTGGTTCAAGCGTTTTGAAGACAGAAGAATGTCAGTCGATGACAATCCCAAGCCTGGGCAACTATCCACATCTACAGATGCCCACGTCGAGAGAGTTCGAACTGTGATTTGTGGAAATCGTCGTTTGACTGTTCGAGAAGTTGCTGACGAAGTGGGTATCAGTGTAGGATCATGTCATGAAATTTTGAGCGACAAACTTGGGATGCGTCGTGTCAGTGCAAAATTCGTGCCACGTTTGTTGACTGACGAACAGAAGCAGACCCGTGTTGAAATCAGCCAGGAACTGCTCACCGCTGCCAATGACGATGAAAGCTTTCTTAAGAACATCATAACAGTTTTCCAAATTTGTAGCAGAACTTCACACACACACACTGTTCTTCCAATTCCTTCATTGTCACTTTGGCACCAATCCGAAGAACAGCTTGTTCATGTGCTCACTTCAGCGGCTGTAGCTCGCCAAGTAACGGTCAGAGCGAAACGCGGCAAATAGCAGTTGGTTGTCTAAACCTGCCCGCTACATGAGCTCAGCAGCCGCAGCGCACTCCCTCTGCCGGTCGGCGCGCTATTTCAAAAGTTCAGTTTCTTTGTGAACACACCTCGTATGCTTAGGTAAAATAATTGCAGCTAATGCATGGATAATAATCGAATTTTTTTCTGAAATGAAGCAAAGTAAGGCAGTACTGACAAAGAAAAAGTTGCATCAATGAGCTTTGCAAAAAATATACAGTCGAACCCACTTATAACAATATTCAAGTGCCAGGAAAATTCCATTGTTATAACCGATAAGTGTTATAACCGGGTTGCATGAAAAAAAAAATAGGGGAACGGCAGAGCTGTTGAGAGAAAACTACAATGGCGGGGAGGCCAGTGCCCCTCCCCACCATCTTCCTCCATTCGGCTGCTGATTGTGTTGACTTGTTTAACTTTGTAACTCTGCTTCCTGCATGCTCTGATCGAGTGTAACAAGTCGCGGCTGTCCGCGTTCAAGAATGGCACTGCAGCAAAACCTCGTTAATTCGAATTTCACGGGACCGAAAAGCGTCCGAATTAACCGAATGCCAAATTATCGAGGGTATCAAGAAAATAAACCAATGCTTTCTACATCAACACACATTCATTTACTGAATGAATCAGCAGAATCCTGTTTCTATTTTGCACAAAAGCAGTGTGAAAGCTGCAATTCTTGCTATCTCGTGACTGATTAGCCCTTGCAGCGGCGAAGGCTTTGCGACTTCTGTCACAGCGGGGACGCAGCGCGCGTCTTCATCCGAGACGCGCTTTTCACTACCGCGCGCACATCCAGATTTTTTTGCCCGTGTCGCCAGGTCGCCACCAGTGTTGCGGAGTTACCACTCCGGAATTGGAATGACTCTGGAATCATTCCGTATTTTCGGGACCCCGGAATGGAATGGCAAAAACGCTAGGAGGAATGGAATGGGAATGGAATAAAGCGCCTTTGCCCGGAATGGAATGGGAATGGAATTACGGGTTTTTCTGAAAATAGAACGCTTTTTCGTCTACGCCGCTGTTTTTTGTCAAAATATGCCGAAGAACCAACCAGCCCACGTTCAAAAATTAGCAAGTCAAAGCCTCGAATTTAACAATAACACAGTATTTTTAAAATGGCTTGGCTGATTGCAAGTACGGTACATTTAGAAGCAACGCACCTACCACAATTCTGTCCTTATAGACTGAGTTGCTCCGAGGTTAGTCTTGATTCTTCGCGTAACTGCAGCTCTATGCCGTTGGTATCCGTCGTGCGGAACTACGGCGGCAGCATACTGCCCCCCCCCCCCCCCCCTTGCGCCTTGTGATTCTTTTTTTTTTTACCTCGGCGGCGCCTTCGCCCCGGCCACCTGCTGTCTCCCCCCCCCCCCCCCCCTCTTCTTTGTTTTTGCTACTGCTGCTGTCAGCGACACGGACGCATATTTGAAAAAGTGCTTCTCTAAGTTGTGATGCGTACTGACGCTGGCACGATGCTTGTATCCACTGCAAGCTTTCGCATACCACTCTCCCCCCCAACCCTTTTGCAATATTGTCCCACCTGTCTAGACAACAGATGCTTTTGCCCGAAACTGTCGACAAAGGTCTGTAGGTCAGCGTAGCGCACAGTCGTACACGATGAACTGTGCGCCCTCTCCCTCCATACAGAGAGAGAGAGGGAGAATAAACTTTTGAAAGCATTGGTTCGGCAAGCCAGCCGAAGCAGGAGAGCCCACGTAACTGCGGCCACGGCGGCGTCTCCTCGAGCCCCGCCGCGACGATTCGCGCAGAACAAAACCCACGTTCGCTCTGCTTTAGGGTGGGGGAAGGGGTGGGGGAGGAGAGAGAGGAGGTCTGGGTGGCGCCGCCGCCGCCGCGCTGGCGCCTGTTGGCAGCTAGAGAAGCCCAACGGTTCATTTAGTAGTTCGCTCATACTGTGAATGCTAGACAATGCTTCGAACCATCCCCTCGGCTTTCTGTGCTACCACCCCCACCCTCCTTTTCAGCCTTCTATTGCAAATAAAAAACGCTTTTATAATGCACTGCCACACTGGCTCCTGCGCCCAGCGGCTCACGCACGCAGTAAGTCCGCCAACATGGCACATTCGAAACAATCTTTTGAAATTACCCGCGAAGAAAACAAACAAGCTGCACGATGAAAGCTGTGATCCGAAACTATACATGCTATACGCACACGATCTGACCCCCCCCTCTCTCTCTATATATATATATATATAATCAGATATTTTTTTTTTATTTACAAAACATAAATCTATTTATAAATCACACATGGTGAACCATGGCACGAAATATTATTTGAATTTGCATTTATTTCTTGCAACTGTATAAAATCTCAAGATGATGCAGGGACAAAAGGCAGTGACTGCCCAGAGGTCCCTGACCCCACCCAGTAGTATCAGTGCAGCGCACACAAGAAAATGCACATTTGTTACAGACAATTTTACTAATTAAACAAATAATTGTACTTGATGTTTAAGTCTACGGCACAAACATATCGCGAGATAAAGCAGCAGTATTGTCGAGGTTCTACACAATGAAGGAAAATCAACATAAATAACTTGCAATATTCACAAGAAAAAAAAAAAAAAGACGGCAAATGTGTGCGAACTTGAAGAATTGCAACTAAATTACCAGCAAAGCTGTTTAAGTTTCCTGTAATTATATAGCATAACTTAAATGGTTGCCCGTATAGTACTGTTCCGTTTGGAACCTTGCCTGCATGTAATGCTTTAGAGCACTTGTTTTTGTAATTTTGCAAAAAGCCAGTAATTCATTAATACACGTTACTTCGCCATAACATTTACCATGTTGTACTTTCTCCCTTCGAAACCCCCCCCCCCCACCCCTCTCGCTCAAATTTCACTAGATTTGATATCGGTTGAGTTCTCAGTTCTCCCAGGGCAGCGGGATCAATTCTGCTTTGGTTGTAACACACATTCATAAAGCTCCAGATCACTTGCTTGCATAATTTACTGAAAATATCATAATTAGTCCCCTGTCTTTGAAGTTTACTTACACAGCGCTGATACCGCGTCCTTTTGTTTTCGCCAAATATAAACAAAGTGTCTTGTTTAGTTCACAGAGGACATCGCTGAAAGCAACTAGGAATGCCTTATGACGCATGAAAATAAAAGGGGGGGGGGGAACCATAGCTCACTTATTATTTGTAACGTTTATAACTAGACCAGGAACGTAAACATTTTGTTTTGTCGTGCATTGCACTTACCATGACCCCCCCTCCTCTTTCCATGAAATATATATCTGTTGTAACTAACAGCTATGTCGGGACACTGGGAAGCATAGCTGAAACCGGCTATATCACCCACTCTAACGCTTTTATAAGAAATTTTTTGCGAAGACTGTGTTTGATCCAACCTCATTTAACTTCGCACAGAAATTTTTCATAGCACACCATCAATTTTAGATAAATTTGGTCTTGGTGGCGTTTATACGAGGGTCGATCGAGAAATAAGGTTCCCAAAGAGCTTCAGCCGCACGGGAAGGTGCGAGGCGAAATCCGGCAACACCGCTGTGCGTGGCTGTTCCCCCGCTCTCGATTCCGCCCGACCGTGCTTCGCTGCACCGCTCAGTCTTGGCTCAGCAGCCGTCCGAGATGGAGGTGCCCATTGTTGCTCCCGCCAAGTGCGAGATTCGTTCCGTAATTCGCTTTTTGCACGCCAAAGGGACTTCACCCGTGGATATTCATAGTCAGTTGACAGAGGTGTATGGCGACAAGTTATGTTCGTTCAACACATCCGAAACTGGTGCAGGGAGTATAGTGCTGGTCAGAAGGATGTCCACTGATGAAGAAAGGAGTGGAAGACCGTCAGTTTCGGAGGCGATTATCGACACGGTCCAACGCGAAGTGCTTTGTGAAGCGTCCGTGAACTTGTTGCTCGGATTCCTGGGAGTTCTTACGGTACAGTGGAAAGAGCTTTGACTGAAAAAGTTGGGTATCACAAGTATTGTGCTTGATGGGTACCGCGTCTGTTGACAGCAGAACACAAGGAGAAATGCCTTGCCTGTGCTCGCCAGTTTCTTCAACAGTGTAAAGCAGATAAGGAAGGATTGTTGGACACCATTGTTACGGGAGACGAAACGTGGGTGTTTCATTTCACTCCCGAAACGAAACAAAAGTCCAAACAATGGCATCACTCAGGGTCACCAGTTGCAAAGAAGTTCAAACAAACTCTTTCTGCTGGCAAAGTCATGGCCAGTGTGTTTTGGGATCATAAGGGGATACTGCTGATCGATTTCATGGAACCTGGGACAACAATAAACTCAGACAGTTATTGTGCAACACTAAGAAAACTCACGCGAGCTATCCTGAACCGCTGGCGAGGACGACTGACAGCCGGTGTAACGCTGCTTCACAATGCCTGACCTCACGTCTCCCGTCAAACCCAGGACCTTTTGACAAACTTTGGGTGGACTGTCATGCCCCACCAACCTGTACAGTCCGGACCTCGTGCCCAGCGATTATCACTTGCTCCCCAAGTTAAAGGAACACTTGAGTGGCCAACGCTTCCGGAGCGACAATGAAGCTTCCTCAACGAGTTGGCGGCGGAGTTGTGCGACATTGGGATGCTGTAATTGGAGCACCGTCTACAAAAATGCGTAGAAAAAGATGGCAAATATGTCGAAAAATAGAGCAAAGTGTCTTCTTTCTAACGATGTACATTGCTGTGAGAATAAACAATGTTGTCTATTTGTAACATTGATGGGAACCTTATTTCTGGATCTACCCTCGTAGCTCTGTCAGGGCAGTGGGCTCAATTCTGCCCCACTCGTTAGATAGACTCGTAACACTCTAGAGTGCTTTCATACGTAATTTATTGCGAAAGCCTCAATTACCCATCTATTTGGACTTTACCTACACGTCAGACATTATCTGGTCCTTAAAGTCACAAAACATAAAGAAGCTGCTTCCTTTAGTTCAGTGAGGACACCAGGCGAACCCAATATATCACACATCAAAAAGTAAAAAGAAAAAAACATGAGGTTTCAATAATTATTCGTAACGCTTCTAAATAAGCCAGAAACAATAAAACTTCTGGACACATTGTAGTTAAAATGCTGCCTATTTTGTCAAGGTATAAAATATTTGAAACGCAGAGTTCTCTTGGGACATTGGGAAACCTAGCTAATAACCGCAGCGTGAGGCCTCATTCACACAGCCGTCAAACGCTCCGTCACGTCACCGTCACGTCAAAAAAACGCACAGCAGGCGCGACGGAGCACTGTACGAATAGGCGACTTTCGCAATGCCGAGCGGTTTTCTGCTGCTGTTCTTGATTTGCAAGCGGAGACCACAACAAGGGCGCAAAGCTCGGCGACGAACAAGTATGTGGGGGCGAAAAATGTGCAGGAATCGCAAGTTCGGCCATCAGCGTGGTCCATGTCGCACATTTGAGCACCACCGAAACGCACAGCTGAGTTTTCGACGTGCCGCACGTGGAACCAATGCTGGCACGCATGTAAACAAACCAGCCGCCGCTGCTGTTGCCAGCTTCAGCTTTGTAATATGGCTGTATTTAGCGTCGGCTTCTTAATTTCTGATTGGTCGATATTTGAGGGGCGGGGATCCGTCACCGTGCTGGCGACGGAAACGTAGAGCACCGCTCTGCGTCGCCGGCGAGCCGTTTTTGAGGGGAAAACGACTCGGAAACCCTCTCCCCTGACGAAAACGGATGCCGTGACGGTGACGTGACGGAGCGTTTGACGGCTGTGTGAATGAGGCCCGATACTTCCGAATACTTGCTTACAGTTTTTTAGAGCTGTATTTGATCAACACACATTTACCATAGCAAATAAACTTCGCATATTGTTCCCCCTATGTTCGCAAAATTTGACCTCAGTTGTAGTTTTAACTATGACAGCGCAGCGGTCTATTCTATCGGAAAAGGCAAATTTTATTCACACATTTGGATAATTGCCTATATATTGCCCAAAACATGCCCCTAATTTTCCCCAAATATGAACAAGATGCCATGCTTAGCTCACCAAGGACACCGGAGAAACAAACTACGCATCTTGTATGATGCACGAAAACACATGGAAAAACGAGGGTTCAGTAAATATCTGCAACACTTGCATTTAAAGCAGGAAAAGGAGTTTCGCAACATATTGCACTTAGAATTCGCCATATTTTCACAGAATTTAAAGTCCATATCTCGTGCAGTTCAGTAAGGTTTCAACTTGGGCTTGTTGGTTTTCCATTATGAATGTGTAGCATTCCGTGTAAAGAACATGGACAAAAAAGAAGGAACATGGTTACACACACGGAGCGCAAACTATCAATAGTTTATTGCCGAGAAGTTTTTTTAGGAGTCTGGGAAACATTTTGACATCCTGAAACACTTCAATGAGTGAGAGTGAGAGCAAGGAGAGGAAAGGCAGGGACGTCAAAAACTTCAATGAGTAACTTTCTACAAAGGCTGTCATGGACATACGCATAATAAATATATATTGCTCGTCACTCAGAACTATGCTTCGTACTTCGAATAAACATAAACACCGTTCCACCACATAGTTTACCGAGAATCCCGGGGGGAAGCAACTAAATGCCGTGCATAACGCATAAAAATTGGGAGAAAACGAGCATTTGTAACTGTTTTTCAAGCACTTTTCGAACACATAAGTAACCTGCACAGTTACGTCACCAAAAGATGGCCTTCATTCTTCAAAATATCAAATATCTGCTGTTCTCGCTCCTGCCAGGAAACGAGTAATAGTGTAGCTCTTATTTAGAAACGGTCTGAAAATAAAATCGACAAAATCAGAAGTAACACATGCCTTTAGAAAAAAATTCAGTGTTCTATCGGTATTGAAATGGCTCTGCCCGTTCGACCAAGGTAATTTTCACAAACGCATCTACAATAAGTTATGATCACACAATTAGACAGTTAGATCTGTATGTGGCTTGATTAGATTTTTCGTGGGGATAAGATACTGAGACTGCAATGATATATAGACTATCTCTGGACGGAGATTCAATAGCTTCGACATTTGATAATCCAACGATTTCATGCCGTAAGGCACACCAATCGTTGGGTGTGGCTGATTATAATATTTTAACAATCCTCGCTGCGAAGCAGGGGACACGTAGTAAAGAAAAACATTACTTACGTGGCCACTCTACTAAGGAAAAAAATTTAGCTTCTGCTGTTTTTTGTTGGAATTTCCAGCGCGCAGCCGAAAGTGCCCACTCTCAAAATAAGGGGGGGGGGGGGGGCATACTTTGCTTTGCTGGCATACTTGGCATACATAATGGCATACTTTGCCCCTCCCCCCTCCCCCACTTCAGACAGTGAGGGGGCAAGTCCCCCCCCCCAGGTAGATATGCCTATGGAGGGTGGAAGGGCAACGGGACAGAGACGCGTGAGGCAGGCGATGCGAATAAGGATGGAAAACAGCGCGCGGCGACCTGCAACGCCTCCAATTTCTTTCCTTTCCGCACGGACACCCAGTAGCCAGACTTCATCATCATAACCGATAATGCGGCATGGGGGCATTGTAGTACGTAGGTTATTTAACCATAGAAAACATACAAAAGTTGACGGTGCAGCAGCTTCTCATTGTTATAACCGATATATTGTTAAAACCGGTATCGTTATAAATGGGTTCGACTGTATGAGGTTTTTTTTTTTCGAACCGAGTCAAATCCACAAACCGGAACTAAGTCAGATAAAACTGTAGTGACAAGAAAAACTCGGCAACTTTCCCCTAGAAAAGCGGTTGCAATGAAATAGGCGAGATAACGCTCGGCGAACATGTACGCAGATTGTATTTCATATTGAAAATGAGCCAGATCTTGTTGTGGCACGGATCAAAATGAGCCAAATCCATTTGCCCAATGGGAGTGGCTTTTGGCGTGACGTCATATAACCAACATGGCAGTCTCCTTGCGAGTTCCCGCCTGACAGCTCGGACTGTTTTGTGGGTGTTTTCGCAAGTTTTTTTTTTGTTTTTCAGAGTTGGCTTATCATGGATTCGGACGGCAATGAAGGGATCAGCAAAAGATCTGTCCTCAGACGTCAACGACAAAGTGAACATAAGCAAGGTCGCTGCCTTGTAAGAATACGCCGCTGTATAAATGTAAACATCGGAAAAAGATTCTCAGGTGTGTGCTTGTGACAGAAGCATCTGTTAAACCTTTCAAGAAGAAGTTCGACGAAGTGTGCAGGGCGGAACAAAAGGCGTTCGTTTTGATGTACTGCACACCATCAGCAGTAACGTAGGAGAGCAAAAGAAGCGGAACATCATCAGAGCCTTGCTGCTGTTTACAAGGTACAGCTGGAAAACGGGAAAGAGATCCGTGTTTGTCGCAATATGTTTTGCGCGGTGCTTGCTGTTAGTCACAGCACAGTTACTCGCTATGTAAAGCACAAGCATGAAAAAGGCGAATTGAAGCCCGACAGCTGGGGAGGTGACCAGAAGCTCAAGCGTTACAGTTGAAAGCGATCAGATGTCGTGGGGTTTATTATGAGACTTGGCGCAAGAGCGGCGCAAGAGAGTTCTTGAAGCCCTGTTGCCTATGTTTAATGGCTTTGCCGCCAAAACTCCATCGTACCATTCTTGAAAGTCAATTTTAATAAAGTTTTCATAAGAATACCACATGAAATTTAGTGTTTCAAATCAATGTGAGCCAAATCCAAAGTTATCATCCTAATATTGGTCAAATCCGCCGCATAATTTTTAATTACTTGTGGCCGTAAACTTCCTCCGGCTGACATGTAAAATATATCACATACCTGCCAAGTTTGAAGAAACTAAATCCGGGAGATCTTCCGACTGGGCCAGGGGGGCAGTCGGTTACACAACCCCCCACCCCAACGTCTATATTTTCAAGCACTGACAGGAGAACTCTATTACAATTTTATTTACAGATATACAAATGACCACATGAACATCAAGGTCTCACTTTTGCAAGCATTTCGTTGTTGCTAATTAAATTCTCAGGTCTTACACACCAAAACCACGATGATCTGATTATGAGGCACGCTGTAGTGGGGAACTCCGAATTAATTTCGACCACCTGGAGTTCTTTAACGTGCACCCAATGAACGGCCCACGGGCGTTTTTGCATTTTGCCCCCAACAAATGAGACCGCCGCAGCCGAGGTTTGCTCCCGCGAACTCGTGCTTAGCAGTGCAATACCAAAGCCACTAAGCCACCATGGCGGGTGTTCAAAAATTCTTCAGATAATGTTTGATTGTAAGAAATTCCATTTCTTTCACATTTTGCGAGGATGACGTTTCCCAGCGTCTTAGATGAATGACACATGGACGAGCGGCACTGCGTTCTCGTATTTTTCCTAATGTTAAACTGCCGCTCGCACTCTGCATTGCTCTGTGGTATCAACAAAATACCCAGCGTCACTTCGGCTGAGCACTACATTAAAAATACTTGAAGATATTTTTTGCGCTAGCACTCCTTCATTTTAAAGCCATGACTGACCGTAGGCCTATGCAATGCCAGAGCGGCTGACGCCGAGGAGAACGATGGAGAGTCGAGTGTTGCTAGTTGCAGAACGCAGCATTCACTCGCTAGCTTAATGAGACTAGGGCCACTAGGGCACCGTAACGATCATCAGCCACTGTGGCATATCTTGCAGAGCAAAGGTAAGTTTTATACAGGGGCAATATTTTCTAGCAATCACTTCTTGTGACACTACCATATTTGCGAGCTTTCGCATGACTTGGCACTGGAGGCTTCAAAGTAGACAGCCGAAAGCATCCCCGACACTGTGCCAAGATAGCTTGGCACAGAATTATCAATGGCGTCGGCAACATACACATTATAAATGGCGTCGGCAGTACACACTAATGTTTCCAGTGTCCAGTGATGCAAAACCTTACAAAAGTGACTGTATCTTCAATAGCGACAGCTACTCGGCAAGACAACTGCCGCCTCCTATCACAAACACCAGTGCGACAACATGCTAAATTGTGGAGAAGTAGGCAAAGAAAACTTCACGTTAAAAAGGGGGCTAATGAACGGTGGACTGTTTCACTCGCTTCTAGCTGTACAGCTGTCTACGGTTTGTTTTGATCGGCTGTTGCACTAGCACTGCAGAGGAGAGAATTAATTTTTTCGTTAAGAGATGGCTCTAGGTGGCGTGCACTATCATCAGCCAGAGCGAGTAAACTGAGAAACTACAGCACAGCTGTGAGTTTATGCGACTGCGCGGGACCAAAGCTCGAGGTGCGCTTATTACACGGGGGAAAAATATCCTAATTTTGAAGAGAAAAGTTAGAGTGCGTTTATTATGTGCCTGCACTCAATGTATGAGTTTATACGGCAGAGATAAATTCGGGGATGTGGCCCTTACACGAGTCTGGTACACAATACATGGATTCTATAGAATATAAGGATGAGCAGATACGTAGGATTGCACAGAGTCAGACGCTCAAGTTGACCTGAAACGCTGAGGAGGTTAAAAGTTAAATTCTGGGGTTCTACGCGCCAAAACCACAATATGATTATGAGGCACGGCATAGTGGGGGAGACTCCGGATTAATTTAGACCTCCTGGGGTTCATGCACGATACACAGGCGTTTTTGCATTTCAACCCTATCGAAAGGCGGCCACCACGGCCGGGATTTAAATCCCACGCCCTAGGGCTTAGCAGTGCAACACTCTAGCCACTAAGCCACCATGGCGGCTGCCTGAGGAAGCTCACCCTCAAAGAGAGGGTGAGAAATGATAAGTCAGTGCAGAAATTAGCACATAGTAAATGCTTAGTTCATGAAAAACACCTACTTGACTGTCACTGTCTTTTTTTTTTTTTAGGGGAAAGGGGCAATTCTGTGAGAGGTGTTTCTTCAGAAGTGCTAGTAAAGAACAAAATTTGTAAGATGTTCAGGAACCCTTGCGAAAAAATTATACCTGCTTTTGTTTAGGCCAGATATGCCTAAACAAACCTCAATTATTTAAAGAAACACGTGCTTGTGATCTTATTATCTAAAGTTGTCACATACTGTATATAAAATTACGGGCATATGTTTTTATACATTTATTCAATACTGCCAGCGGCCTTTTTGGCAGCCAAGGCAGGAGTGTTACAGGAAGAAATGTGATAACAAAAATAGAACGGTAACAAAAAATTGTCAGAACATAACAGCAACACAGGTACCGAGAATATTAGCAAACACAAAAGCAAACAAAAAGGACACTAAGTCACCGCACGTAGCGGGAACAAACAGAAGTGGGTGAAAATAATAAAAAGAAAATCCCCCCCCCCCCTCCGTTTCTTTTTTATTGCGATAGCAACTATACGGCCACTCCAAGCGGATATCTGCCGTCGCCGTCAGGTTTCGTATAAAGTCGAAGGGCGATAAAATTGTCGCCGTGTGCGGTATGCTGTTAGGCGCGTAGCCAGGGGGGGGGGGCTGATGGGGCATCAGCCCCCCCCCGAAATTTTTTCGTGCTGTCATGCACCGCCGACCAAAACAACCACCGGCGCCGGGAATCATTGTGGATTTTGTCTACAATGTCTTTTTGACACTCGAAAAGACATTCCGGCGCGAAAATTGCGAACTCGGGCTGGATTTCGTGGAAACGCCCATGCGCCTGGAGTCACATAACGTAAGGAGCCCCAGCCGAGCACAAATTTTCAAGGGATTTTCGATAGCGAGCGGGCGCGTCGAGGCATCTCGCAGCGGCACCGTGATCTACGGAGCTTATGGATTTCAATTCCGAAACTTGATGGGTATAAAGTTCTCATACAGTTTTGACGCGAAAAGTGCACTGACATTTCCAAAGGCGTGCTTCTGATTTTTAATTCTGGAACTTTCTGGGTTTAATGTTTTTATAAACTTGGGCCAACATGCGTGCACTGGAGCCCTCGTGTCCAAGCCGTTCCAGAAATGGAAGCACGCGCTCGCAATCTTCCACACACACGAAAATATTAAATATCACCGTGACTCTCAGCTGGCATCTGATAATTTTTTCCAAACATTTTCAGCAAGCGCGCCCAATGTGATCGATAAGCTGGACCAGTGCAGGCAAAGTAAAATAAGAGAAAACAGAAGAAACTCAACGGCCTATTTAATTTGAGACAGTTGTTTTTGCGGGCGGCAAGGTCTTGCTCTCCGTGGCGATAGGGACACTGGTCCTATGGATTTAAGCAAAGCCCCCGCTGAAAATACAGGTATTTCCAGAGCGCTTCTTCGCATGCGAGCTGATTGTGGAGATACACATCTGAAGAACCATTTGGAAAGTTGCCCCAGTAATGCCTCGTACTTAAACCAGACGTACAAAACCAAATTATAGAAATTTGTGGTGAAATTATCAAAGAAAGCCTAGATGCAAAAGTGAACGCTGCAGGGTGCTTCTCCGTACTTGCTGACGAAACGACGGATATTGCTGGAATCGAACAGCTTACTGTTTGTGCAAGGTACGTAAACAAGGATGTCAACGATATCGAAGGAAGGAAGGAAGGAAGGAAGGAAGGAAGGAAAATAAGAGGTGAAAGGCAGAGAGGTTAACCAGGTTAAGTGTCCGATTGGCTACTGTGCACAGGGGGATGGGGTAAGGGCAGAAAAGATTAGAAAACAAAAGAAGATAAAAAAAACTAAAAGAAACGTATCAGTCCGCACATTCTATAGTTTTTCACGAAGTCTTGTTTCTTTTAAAAAGCGTAATAGCGTTTTTAAAGCAGTTCGTTCCGACGTCGGCTGGGACCAGGGACCAAGAATTGTGGCTTCCGTAAGAGGACGGCTGTCTACCTTGTCGAGCGTGGTGCTGAGGAAACGATACCGAAGTGTTTTTAGGCTTTAGCACAGGAATAGATGCCCTCTCTCATGGAGACTACATGTTATATGTATATGTGTACAAACTAGAACACTGCACGGGCTCAGGCTCGGGCTTACCCGAAAGCCCGGGCCCGGCCCGGCCCACGGGCCGGGCCGGGTAGAGCAGTTTTTTCACGGGCTCGGGCCGGGCTCGGGCACGGCGTGTGCTTTTTGACCCGGGCCCGGGCCGGGCTCGGGCTTTCTGGTGGTGTGCATGTAACGTGCAGCGAGTTATTCTCGGGCGTTTCAACTCTGAAAAACATGTATTTTTCGGTCTCGGGCCGGGCTCGGGCTGGGCCTCGGGTCTAAGGTAAAGGGGTGGCGGGCCGGGCCGGGCGGGTAACGTAGATTATTTCCGGGCCCGGGCCGGGCCCGGGTCTAGCCATAAAGGTTTTGTTCGGGCTCGGGCGGGCAGCCCAACGTAAAAACGGGCCCGGGCCGGGTCCGGGCTGAAAAAATCGGCCCGTGCAGTGCTATAGACTACAAACTGCTGCATATTCTAGTCGCCCTTCCAGTGCCACTGCCAGCGCAGAGAGATTTTCAAACATGAGATTACAAAAAAAACCACTTGCGCTTTACAATGAGGAACGCATGGTTATGCTGGCGCTTCTATGTATACGCCCACAGAGACGTCGCCATCAACGTGTCCGAAGTTACTGAACGCTTCGCTAAACCTCCCCACCGAGTGAAGTTTATCGTTTAGATAGCGAAGCAGCAAAAATCAATGCCTGTAAAAATATATCTGTTCCTTCACGTTCCTATATAAGCTCGTAATTATGAAAACGTATGACTGTTCATTAGCTTTTAAAACCACAGAAATTTTCACCGTTTATTGTAACAGTTAGCATGATGATCAAAATTATTCTGGGAATACAAAAATTACGGGGACATCAATAACCAATTTTGACAAACCTTGCTCATTGAAAGCCCGGCACACGCGGCGTTTCCCAAAAACGCACTCGGATGTTAGGTAAATCAACTTGCTGCATCATCTGTGGCTTTCGTTTGTCCTTTTCTTTCCTTTTTAGCTACATGTATTTACTTCTTTTTTGAAACGAAGCAATAGCCTTCTTTGACTTTGGGTGCAGACTAATTGTTGCCGTTGTGCAAGCAGTTAAAATACGGATTTTCGTATTGATTTCTGCATTCTTTTTCTTTTATTCTAGCCACATGGTGCTGTCGCGATCGCAGCATGGCCCAAATGCATATCACAATTTCTGAGATCATAGTTTTCTTCTTGTCTGGATCGTCTGTCTTTATACTCGTATGCGTGAAGTTTACTATCTGTGACTGCGCAACATGTTTATTTGTCTTGTTTGACGCATTATATACAATGACGTTTCCTTAGATACGTAGATTTATTGCAGACTTATACGTATATTTAAATATCTTGTTGCGAGGTTTTGTGTATACAAGCAGCGAACTTGGTTTCACGCGACACTTTCTTGCTGTTTATCTTGGCATTTGTATATTCCATTCTATCTTCGTTTTTCTAATGTATATTATGCGGAACTTCTGCTTTTTATATGTACTCGTTGTTGCAACTATAATTTCGGTACAATTACAATATACGACCGGTAACATCTGCTCCTGCGCAATCCATTGCAACGAAGGACAGCGTCATTGAGGTTTTTCCCTGGCCGTTGCACATGTACAAAAATGTAAACAAGGTTGTTAAATGACAAAGATTCATCAAAATATTTGTCAACTTGTTCATTTTATGGCCTTTACGTTTTTCATACCAGCTGCATGCACTGCTTTGCTGGTTTCGAACTGATATAGTTCTAAAGTTCGCGTGATATTTTCTTTACTTATTAGATAGACCAAAAAAAAAAAAAAAAACCGTGGAAGCATTGATATCAGCTATTACTGCCACAATTTTTGGGACATACGAAGCTATTCTTTTATGAAACAAACACATAATTTACTTGTCTTGACTGTGCGTAGCGTTAAATAATTCGTTTTCAGCACCTAATATACAATGGCATTGGCAATGGCAATGCAGTTATTATTCATGTATTTGATGCCTCGACAACGTTTATAAGGAGGAGGCCACGTTGCAACTTGAGCCCCCCCCGAAAAAAATTTCTGGCTACGCCACTGTATGCTGTATGTGCGAGGGACGCACATGTGCGCTTTCACAGAGAGCGAATGCATGGCAGAGAGCAAACGTGACGACTCCGTCGCAGGAAAGGCCGTGGGGGGATTGAAGCGAGGGAGGGGGAGCGCCGCTGTGCTCCGGAACCAACTGCGCATTTAGCGACCCGGCCCAAGGTCGCTAAATGCAATCATCATCTATTCATGTTTGCTTGAGCGCACTGACACCATGCTTGTTAACTCAGTTAAAAGCGAATGTGTCCAAGTTTATACAGCCGATAAAACTACTATCCTTACTACGTATAGCTCTCCACTAATTTGCGACTTTTTTTTTTCCTCCCTTTATTTTCCAGCATTTTTTTTCTTATTTCGTATGGAGTTATAGGTATATGTGCAGTTATGGTTAGAGAGAGAGAGAGAACAACTTTATTTAAAAATAGACCCCAGTCCGGGTCTATATTCGACGACTATGCAGAAAGACATTTGTATTGCACAAAACTTGCAAGAACTATCACAACCATTAAAAAAAACTCCCGACATTGCTTAAAATATTGAGTATATTTCTCGCAGCTGCAGCTATAGTACAAATTTCTTTAAAATTTGATGTCATTCTTGGTTGACTAATTGATAGTTTCAATATCTAGGCCAGATCAGTTATAGACCTTGGCTTTGTCAATTTTTGCTTTGCATAGTCTTTAGGAGCTTGATGCAACCCAAAAGAAAACCTTCTTCCTCTTCTTCGAAGAGTTACATGTTGGTGTAGTTGTTATTAGCTCTTGGAACGATGCAGGCCCCATGCCATCTTTATCCTAAACACTAGTGGCATTTTCATTTTCTCTCCTATACTCCTGTAGGCCTTGTCCAAAGAAAGCCTTGCAAAGCTCTTCATACAGGAAGCGATGAAGTAGAAGTAACAATTAGAAAGTATTTTCTCCCTAACCATGTGAAATTGCTGTAGATTGCATATCTCAAAAGGTGTCACACTATGAATTTCTGTGGATGTACCTGGTCACAATCGAACCCATTAATGAACTGAACCTCAAAAATGTATTTTGCACAAGTCCAGTCAAAACACACCTCTTAACGACTAGTTAATATGGTTTAACAGTTGATTTTAGACCATCCTGAAAATACCATGATGGAAATATGTGTTTGCTGGTTCACTCCATCTTCAAAGGGGTGCAGAAATGAAGAGCAAGCTATTTAATACTACAATTAAGGCAATGCGCCACCATTCCTATACTCACCAGTTGCAGCATTAGCATTTGGTTTTGCCTTTGTAGCACTCAATGGTCCAGCAGATATTTGGCCTCCGCCTACAATTAAACAGAAACCGGTTACACACTACCTCCCGACTGGACAGAAAAATTAAAAGCAAAGCCAAATGGCTGAAAAATAGGTGACAGAGACAGAAAAAAAAAAAAGGATTAATGAAAGAAAGAACAGCACATTAAAATCCAATGAATTTAAAGGCTACCCAACGAGAGATAACATCAAACATGTCCCCTGCCACCATGTCAAAGGTATGAGGGGCATACTAAAGTGTGCAGCAGCACTTCTTATGCAATTCACTGAGAAAGCTCTTTGTTACATTCCCCTTGTCCTCAGCATGGTGGCAGCTTGAAACGACAGTAAGTGTGCCGCAACCTTTGAGCCATCACATTTGCACTCAGGCACGCCCACACGCACGTTCATGCTCATCAACCAGCCACTCAGAGCCAAACACATTCATTCATGCGCTCATTCGTTCTGCAGAAGCCATGCACTGAGATTTCGTTATGCCAGAAAGAAAACTGCACTAGAACTGTACAAGCCCCGACAGAACCTACTACCACTATGCCATTAAACTTTTGCGCACCGTAAAATGTCCACATCACACTATCTACCGGCTGTCATCATTGACCAATCATACACACTGCACATTGGCTGGTCATTTAAGACCAGCAAAAAAATTTACTGTGTACTAGACATACCAACATGATAAAATGAACCATAGCCAATTGTAATAACTAAAAATACTATTACCAAATGACTCACTGTCCAACATTCAAAGCTGAGGTTATTAATAGGCCTAAATATTCTGACAACACACAGCCACCCTCATGTGAATAAATATTACTTTGGAAATCAATGTTTAATGACTATGCTAGTCATGAGAAAACTTGCTAAGCTGGATTATATGTGTTCTTAGTTGTGTAACAATTATAGCCAAAAGGACTGTTTTTTTTTCTTAAATTAAAGTCTGTAATATTCAACATTTTCTTTAACATAATTATCTGCACTGATTAATCATTTCATAATGGGGACACTTTACCAGGACATAGGTCACAGTAGCAGCTATCATTGTACAATGTTTGAGGCACTACAATATGTCTATGGGTATATGACACTGAAAACGCTAGAAGGTGCTTCAGAAAATGCAGTGGCCATTGACAATGAACGCACTGTGCAACAAACAACTGCGCATTGTTGAAATTACATATATTTTTGTTCATGACCACAGTATTCAAACTATGATTGATGGCTGCCAATATCACATTGCACATGAATGTATGTGACTAGTGCTTTGCTGTGTTGCACGACTTTTAACTGTATATAGTTGCTATTGTGTGCTCTACAACTGAACCATGTTTTCACTACTTATATTCCTGTATATTGTTTGAGTTTATTTGTTAGTTTTCTTTGTATTATGCCATCCCTGCTTGGTCTTCGGACTGCAGCATGTTCTAAATAAATTAAAAAAATTATTTATTGTGCCCTATCCAGATTATGGAAACACTCATCTACCCACAATGGGTTTCTCATGATGTTACTCATGTTTCTCATGAAAGCATGGGCAAAAATATTAGAGCAGTCATCTCATATACCAAAGCAACATGTAGTGTATCAGCATCACAAAAGTGCATAGCAACTGGTTTTGCCCACAAATGACATTTACAGATGTAGGCCGAGCTATGGAAGTTTGGTGGCTTGTCCACTGCACACCACTGAAATGTCACCACAGCAATAAGGTAGTGAACGAATGACCGTAAGTTAACAAGCACAGTGCTTTGGCCATATGATGATCATGAGGGGTCAGTAAAATGATATAAGCTATCATGTAACGAATGAACTGAACGTGGAAATAACTGAATTTGCATCCTGTGTAGTCACACATTTGAAGCATACATGGACTCTTTATGCCAAGTAGTATGGCAACAAAAATTTGTTACGGTTCCATGACCTTTCTGCTCCGTTGGCCACCTTGATGTTCAAACCTCATTTTCAAAATTAAAGAACTTAAAATTTATGACATGGGCTTTTTACGGTGCAGCAAAACTCAGTACATTCAAATGATCCAGCCAAAGTTGCGAAGACTTCAGCCTTATGCAACAGGGTTGACACATTAGCAAGTAAAGCATCTGTTCATAGAAATGCATCTTCAATAAATTTTTGAACATTCTGCTACAACGTTAAGACAGTACTCTCAGTGCATGTCAAGTGCATACCAAGCACCCAGACAGACTTCGTTATTCAACATTCAAATCCTTAAAAGCACCTGGCAAGAAGGAGAGAGAGAGGAGAAAAAAATATATAAAGAAATCACAACAACCTGGCGTATCACATTCACACACCACCTTCCACACCAGTCAAGCACACACGGTCTCAGGAGCCACACAAAGTCACGCTTAACACGGCTGTGTGTCACTCTTGAGAAATCGGGGAGGAGACAGGCACTAGCACATTCTGCGTGACAGTACAGCCAGAGAGCATGGGGTGAAGGGACCAGGCACAAGGCAAATGGCCCTGTGACACGCCAATTATTTCAGACTGCTCGTCCCCGAGGTGAATCCAGTCACACTGCACCAAAGCCTGCGACACCAAATCCCCTTCCCACCCAGCATATGCCCCAGAGGAAATGTTGTAAGCCTAAGTAGGCACTCCATAAATGACATATACGTGGCAGTCAGTTTGTCAACCAGCACCAACCAAGCCACCTGTAAAGAGGCATTGCAACAAGAGTTAACAAAAGTCACTTTCACAGGGTAACAGAAAAAACACATAAAAGAAAAAAAAAATGCCACGTAACATTTGAAAAAAGGAAACATCAGAAAAGCATGAACTTCGAAGTTGTAACGTAGATTACAAAGAATAAGCCTAACTCACAGACTTCTGACAATTTAAGCAACTAAGTCACTTACAAACAAAAAGAAAGCTAGATCACAAGGCCCTTGAGTTTATACATATTATTTTGCACTGCTGGTAGTAAGAATTTACTGCCTTTCACTAGACTAGTATTCTGTGCAAAATTAAAAAAAAAAAAAATCCAAAATGGTGTTTAGGAACTGGTGCCACTGAAAACAACTTTTCATGTCTACACTTACAATCACACGCTTTTCTTGTACAATAAGACATAGTGTCAAAGGTAAAGCTAGAAGTTCTATGAGATTTTTAACACAAACATTCAAATATCTGTACCCTTAAACATAAAAAGGCTCCTAAATGTTGTGAAATACAGCTACACTTAGCAATTTTAAAGTCAAGCTGAGTTCCCTTGAACATTAGGGGTGATAGAAAATGACATGCACTACACTTCAATAACAAAACGAAAATATTATGATTACTTCCCTAAATGGCTAATGCTGACATGAAATAGGGCCAATGAAAAATGACCTTAGCACATGCAGCACTACTAGCATTGTCTGCAAAACCTTTTAACACTTTTTGGTCCCAATTTTACCACTGCAGTGAGAAATTTATATTTTGTGCACCTGAACGAGAGAAGACCAAAAGAAATAAGAACTTCTTAGTGCAGTTGTTGGCAACATATCAAAGTAAAAGCCTTTCACACAAACTTAGAACAAATCAAGGTATTGAAGGCAGTGTATGGTTCTTCAAACTTGTTAATTCACAATCATAATGGAGCAAATTATGGGCACAAAATATTTGAAGACCATTCTTGTGCCACCCCAGGCAAGTGACGTGCTGTAGATAGCATGCTACTAAGATACTGCACAGCGGCCTAACCTCAGCTTGATATGATGCATGGACATCTGCCAAATATGGGAGAGTGTGGCACCAAATTGACAAGTTATGTAATTAGAGTACCTGACAGTCAGATTTCTAGGATTAGTTCTGCCGTTTGTTTTTCTCCATGTTGGATATTTGTTGCAAAACATTATAATTCTTATAGAAATTATTGGACCAGAAAGGGTTAAACAATGTTGCCTATGATGTGCTGAAGATTGAGGTACCAAGTCAACACTTTTACGAAAGAGGCAGGCAGTGTTGCAAGCACTAAAACACTTGTAAAATTGGAACAGGCCACTGAAGTGACAATGCGGGGTATAGCAGTGTACACATGTATCAAAAGTGGTCAGTTTTGTTCTTATGCATGACTCAAATTGATGATTAATTTACTGCTGTACATGGGTGGGACTTGAGGCAGTATGTTTAATGAATGATGACTACAAGAAGAGTAGGCACTTGTGCATAACTAGTCACAAACATATCGCACACAAAAAGAAAAAGAAATTTGCACAAGAACACCCAGAAAGATCGGGTGTGGGGCTTCGCCGAGTGAACGAGCTAGTAAAATATTGTACTTACCACATGCATGAGTTAACAGCAAAGGGTGTCATTTTTGAAAAGCTGGAGCTCTAAGTGGAATTAAAATTTCGGCAGTTAAGATCATTTTTCCGCTAAAGGTTTGAATATTTCAAAATTTTGATGTTGGACAGCCTTATTATTACTGCTGCATGCTCTGCTCAGTTGTAGCAGATAAAAGAGTAACAGATAAAGTGCAGCTGAACAAAAATTTACACAAGCATGCACACTTTCTTATCTCACTCTGCTCTCAAACCTGCAGGTGTTCCCAGCCCGAAGTAAAATAATGGTCCTCACAGTCCCACCCACAGCAGTGCTTCGCAGCACTAAGGAAACGTAAGCTTAAAAAGGCTGTCAATGTTAAGAAAGGGCTAAAGGCAGGCTGGGCAGCCAGTCGCGCCTAAGATGCAGTGCACAGTTGCAGTTACTCTGTGCTGTCACTGCAGCTTATGTGAATGTCCAAATGCATAAAGGCACAGTCAATGCAAACGCTTAATGGGTATATGCAAAAAGTGTCGAGAAAAACCTCTGTCATGGCAGAGAGAGTGTAGGAGGAGGAGGAGCCGCCCAGGCAGGGGAGGTGTGAGCGATCACACCCTTTGCACAACACACCGATAACCCCAGGGAGGGCGCTCATTCCTTTAACCTGCAGTCTGAGAAATGGGGAGGAACAACACAACAGTTTTCTCTCGCTCTCCAGTGCCACATTTTTTTTTCGCAACTTCTCAGTTCAATGAAGCACATATCAAAAACATGGCACACACACACTAGGGTCAAGCATGCTGAAGGCTGGCCTCCAGAAACAGCCCTGCGATGTTCAGCACCGAGTTCACACTGACCCCTCTTGCTTTTGAATTTCAATCTTCGAAACCTTTGCCCTTTTGTACTTGTTCAGCGTGTGAAAAGTGCTGCAAATGACCACATCTTTACTGCAATCGAGGTTGGAGCAAGGAGCAGACAGTGTGCTTCAATTATCTATTCTTTTCTCCGAGCATAAGAGTCGCTCACATTCTTAAGCAAGGTCTGCTAATGGGCAATATTTCCTACGCTTTCTGCACCTGAGGCATTGCTGCAGTGAAGATGGTAAACATTTGCAGTGCTAGTTCAAATGATGGCAAGCCAATTCAACTACCCAGTTAACTCGCACACACGCACACACACACCCATGCCACAAGCACACCGCATTCAGACATGTGCTTCAAAAGTGGTTTGTCCTTCCCTAAAATTGTGCTGCATCATGATCAAGGTACTATTCAGGACATAGTTTTCCTCGGGCCAGAATAAATTCTAGCACCAATATAGATAGTTTTCATGTGACGTCACAGACGCAGTTCTCGCCGTGTTAGTACCCAAAGATGGCGGCCACGATCATGCCAGGATACTATATTATCGCGCACACATTGTTTGCTTTTTGACGGTGACTGTTTTTCACTGGTTTATCACTGTTATTGCTTTGTCGTTCGATGCAAGACGCGCCTGTCGTGCTGTCATGCCGTCACGTTTCTTGCTTACGCCGCTTCTCGCCGTGCTAGTATCCAAGAATGGCGACTGCAATGACGTCTGTGCAAACTATCTTGTTGAATGATCAACATAAAGCTGCAAAACCGCCGTAAGCTTCTCAAAACAAAAGCGACAGTGCAAGATAGCATTTTTCACTGACTGCATTGGGTTTACAAGCCCAATCTAAAAACATTATTACCATAAAATGCATGCTTCTAGAGGTCAGACAGGAAGGTACCTCTGATAAACCAGAGTTTCTCCAGTGTCCAATTCCTTTATCCTCCTCCCCCTTTTTTTTGCCACTATACTAGTACAGCAGATTATAATTTACCCAAATTCAACCAAGCAAGCATGAATCTTGCCCATGCTTAGGAATTAACCACATCCCAAACCATACCAACTACATGCGTGCGACTGGCCTCATTATTCCAATCCCTTCCCCACAACCTGCCCAACCTAGGGGAAGGAAGAAAAAAAAGATGCAAAGCTGCTCAAAATTAACCACACAGTAATCTACAAGACAAATACACAAAAACTAGGTCAACTGGGTTACTTATGCCCCAAAGAATACAGTGCATGACACTGCACATGGAAAACAATGATAAAGCCGATTAAAGCCATTTTTGAAGCATATAAACAGATTCACACATTGTGCTCATTTCAGAGTGAAAGGCTCCACAGGGCTTCAACTTGACTTCAATAAGGGCCTCAAACCATAATGGTCTCAGCAATAAGCCAATTATAACCAAATGTTGCACGCACTCTCGCATGTTCTTGTCTCTTTTCCCTCAAAATTTTTCCCCTTCAGTGACAAGACTGCTTTCTTCAGCCTTTTCTTCCTTGACCAGGTAAGTAGCTTTCAATCTGAAAGTGTTGCCCTGGCACACACACTACAACACATTCATCAGCAGCCACACCAGCTTCAGAGAATGAGACAACAGGCACCAAGAAAGAAGACAGTGCTAGGAAGAGGAGCTGCCCTGCGCCAACAGCACAAGAGCAGGAAGGAAGGGACACTGCCTGGGCCCTGCACAGCTGCACACCTTGCACTCTCACACTCACCCAATGGGCACATGCGCACACCTCTGCATACCATCAGGCACACCAAACATAGGAGCAAAGAGTACAAAGTAAAAAAAATCAAGAAAAACAAAAACAAAAAGAAGCTACAATTCTCCAAACTGCACAGAAGAGCAGAAAGTTGCTGCCCCTCTGGAGCCGGAGAAAAGCTGTCTACAGCAGAACCAGACCTTCAACATGCTGCCCCATAGCAACAAAGGCACATCAATTTAACAAAACAACAGGTCACACATTTGTTTGCCTGCAATGCCAGCCTGATGTGTACCTGTGTCTGTGTCTATACACGAGAACGGAGAGGAAAAAAAAAAAAAAATAGAGAGAGAGGCAGAGAGCAACTGCAGGCAAGCCTATGATGCTCCAGAGGGAGCAACAGACGTATCTTTGAAAAATGATTGAAAGCACGTGACTACAGTAAAACAAGAGGTTATGCTACCTTAAGTGCGGAATTTCCAAAGCTCGAAATCTATCTGCAGCCTGAAGTTAATCATGATGTTTGCGCAATCAAAGCTGAAAGTGCTGGAGACTACAAGTATGTGTATGTGTTTTCCTATCAAAATGAGTATTTCTCTGTGGGGATGCGCGACTCTCCCGCGTCCCCTGATGTTTTCCCCAAATGGCTCTCGTGTCTCCTGTAATCAGGCTTCCCCGTGTAGCTAAGCACCGGCGGCAGTTGGCGTAGATGTTATGAGAGATGGCGCGGATGTTGTGCTGCTAACGCCACCTAACGGCGGGGTTACTCGGGCGCACAAGGAACAGGGTCTTCCTCTTTGGCTTGGGATCGACGAGCAGCACACATAGACGCTTCTCGCGTACGCCGACCCGCTTCGCGGGACCATCCAGAGAAGGCTTAGGGGCACGACACCAGAATGGACGAACTCGGATCGTTCGAATGCGCCACAGTTCGCGTGACTGTACACGAGAAAGACGTGAACGACTAGGCGTTGGTGTCTAGCATGGGGCGAACATATTCGCTCGCTATCCGATCACAGTGAGTCAGACTTCCTAGATTTGTTGCGCCCATGTGAATGTTCTATGGGTAGTAATTTGGCTAGCAGGCATTAGTGTATGAAAGGAGCAATAAATGCCCTTTTGATTGTTTGCACTACTGTGCTGTCGTTCCTTTGTCCCAAGAGCACGTCTGAAGACCCCACATCTCCTAAAGCTGGCAGAATGCAATGAACACTGATTTATCTATACTTTGTTTATACATAAAGGTTTATGTTTAAAGGTTTAAACTAGATACCCAAACTTCACACTTAGTTTGAGGAACAGCAGTCAGGTCAATGACCCCTTACAGTGATGCTGGTTGCTAAATACCACATTCTCTTTCAGTTGAACATAAACTGTATGTACTAGCTCTGCTTAACTTTGTGCCTAATGTTATTATACAAATAAAAAAAAAAATGTCTGATTAGTACAACCCTGCTCTGAGAGTGGAATGATGAAAGCATTTCCTTAGAAACATAGGTCCTCAATCAGACCTGGTACAATCCAACATGGACGCATAATAATCATTCCTTTGGTACAACTGCCTTTTTGAAGTATTTTGGGCACATGACACACGGCTTCATAAAAAAAAAAAAAATGCAGTTGCCACTAAAGGCAGGAAATGTTAGTTTATAAGCACAATATACATGCACACAAACATTCAAAAGCATACTAGGCTTTCAACTTTTACAAATTTTGCCACTAAACCAAGCTGGCATGTAAGGAACTTTAAAATAGGAGAAACATGTACTTAGCTTTCTGTTTTTTTTTGCCCAAGATTTCTTACCTAGTTCTTAATGCTTTTAAACTTAGCTAGTACAGTACAAGTCCAATAAGGCATAAGATATGATTATTCCCAGTGCCTTGAAGCTTTAGCAGAACTCAAACGCAGCTCACTTTTGCTTCTGGAAGAAAACGGCTTCAAAGACATGTTAAAAGCTACAGACCCCAAGCCTCATTGCCATCCAGTAAGACAATATATTATGCCTACATTTGTGGGGACTCTTAGCATTATTGTCTGGTGCATTGTGACTGCAAATTCACAAGGAATAATTAAACTGTAGGCTAAAGCAATAGAATTTGGAGGCAGAACACTGTTCTGGCAGCCACCACCAACAAAAAGGAGTTGATAGAATGAAAAAAAAAAAAAATGAAATCTAGAAGTGTTCATTTTAAATCGGCCTATTCTTTTTATTGCGGAGATCAAGCCAGACTGCTGCCCCCTTCCCTTCCCCCCTTCTGTATTTATGGCACACAGGTATGCCCAACTCGACCACGTACAACACAGCAGAGACCTATGTGGCAATGCCATCCCACTGCTGCACTGGGGGCACGCCTTAACCAATCCCCACGAAAATGGAGGTCCAAGGCCTACCTGCCAGGGGCATATAGGTGAACGGGTGGGGCTCACTGGCCCTTCCTCCACTGGTCACCACCAAATGCACCACCACGAGGTGCCCCACATCCTGGTTTCTGTAGGCGGGCACTCGGCAAATCAGATGAGTCTGCACAACAAATGGTACAACTATGTGATTGCATGCACAGCCATGCTTGAACTAAACCACACAACTTGCCACAGTGACCAAAACTTGTTCCCCATCACTGCCAGATGCTGACTCTCTGCAATGAAGAGTGTTAAGTCACATTACTATTTCGGCTTCCTTTTCACTTTCTTGACGGATGTCAAAGGCAAATGCTTAAAGGGCCCTGAACCAACCCTCAGGCTTGGTGAAATAACATAGTCCGTGGGTGGAATATGCTGCTGTGAACATCTCGCAGTCAAGTTTTGCTGTCGTACGTGGTGTGTGGAGCTCGCAAGCGGAGTGCGAAGTCACCTTTATCTCAAACGCTTTCTTTTCAACAGAAGCGATGATCCTACCTCTTTTCTGAACGCTTTATTTCGTAATAAAGCGCATTCCAATATGCAGCTTTATTGGTAGCTGTGGTCAGCTATATTAGTCCACTGGCTAAGTGTACTGCGGCTTGCTGAGGACAACTACATTTGGCCCACGTTTAGCGCGTCGTAGGCACCGAAATCGGACGTCGTGGCATCTAAGTCAACATTCTAAATGAAATTTGAACTGCGCATCATGGTGACGTTTGGAAGGTGGAGTGTTGTGGCCATGCCCCACTCCGCTGTAGCTTTCGCAGTGAAAGGCATTGAAGAAGGAACAGGAGCACAGCAGAAGCCGTGTTTGATTGCCAATAACTCCGCTTCTGCTGAACGGATTGAAGTACTTCTTGCGGCAAAGTATTTATGAAATAGCCTATTTTCACATCAAATGCCTTTCTCCACTTCGATAAAAAGTGGTTCAGGGCCCCTTTAATTAGATTAGAATAATACATTACTACTTTGCAACCTCTTTGGTGTTTGTTCAATAAGAAAACACTTTTTTATTAAAAGAAAATTGGCAAATCTGTTCTGTGGAATCCCACAAAGTGGAGGAAGATTTATGAAAAAAAAAAAAAAAGAATTGTCATCCACCCGGTTGCAGCACGAAGCTATAGTATAGACCACTTATAACGTAACTGTTTATAGTGCAGAACTGGCTACAACGCGGCATTTTCCGACTCCCGTTTGCCCTCCCATAGAACTCCATGTATACGCATACCGCTTACAGTGCAGCCGCGTGAGACGAAATACCGGCTATAATGTGGCTTCCGCGGGAAAATCTCGCCGACAAGGGCGGCAGCGAGCACGCTTCTCAACGAGGTGCGTGCTCCCGGCTGGCGTATGCATTATTCAATGCAATCAAACTCTCGTTAATTCGGACTTATTTGGCCGCAAATCGGTTAATTCAGACTACTTTCAGAGCTCGGTGAGCGAGGAGCGCCGCAAATGTGCGACGCAAAAGAGCAAGAAGGGCGCTAGCGTCCAACCGCAACGAGGCGGCGGAGTCCACATCACCACAGCTACGTACAAGTTGAAATTGTACGTGAATGACAGCAGCACTGGAATGCTTCGAGCCTATTTGTGTCTTTAAAGCCTGTATTCTTGCGTTTACCACCGCGCATAACACCGCGTTGGCCGTGGGCTTTCGTAACTGCGTAGTCGTCATCCACGATCGCAGTGGACAGCGGCCGCGGTTTTCTCCGCAGCGGTTGCGGCGAACAGTAGTTTCGTTTTTACTCGGTACGCGCGTTGGCCACGTGCCTAAAAAACTGTGAGTTGCCATCAATGATCGCATAGATAGCGACCGCGGTTTCGACTGCAGTTGTTGCAGCGAATGGTAGTTAATTCGTCCTTGCTGCGTGCGTCGAGTGCATGCCTTCAGCACCGCAAGGTCGCCGTTCATAGTCGCGTCGATAGCAGTCACAGTTTTCTTCTGCAGCGCTTGCGGCAAACAGTTGTTTCGTTTTGACTCGGTGCAAAGCTGTCGAACTTGAAGAGCACCGGCGACATCGCGATTATGTTTTCGCCAGTGAGCTGGCAAAAATGTAATCGCGATGTGCGCGCGATAGTAGAAAGCATGTCTACATGCTTGATCTACATGTTTTGCATACAGGCAGGGCTTGAAAATCGTTGTTTTGGTTATAGTGCTAGTACCGCTTATAGTGCAGATATTCGCGACTCTGGCGACTTACGTTATAAGCGGTCTACACTGTATAAAGGGAACACATACGGGTTTCTCAGAAGGAGAGCTTCACAGTTCAGGAAAAGTTACTCCTGGTCCGGGACTCGAACCCGGGACTAACGCCTTTCCAGAGCTGTCTCTCTACCATCTGAGCTAACCAGGATGCTAGCAGATAGCAGTGCGAGTGTGAATTAATCGACAACTTGAAGCACAGGGATGCTGAATTTGGCAAATCACTTCTGCGGAATCCCGCAAGGAGAGGATGGTTCATGAAAGAAAAAATTTTCATCCACCCGACTGTAGCAAGAAGCTACAAAAAAAACCCATTCTTGCTACAAAGAAAACCCATACGGGTTTCTCAGAAAGAAAGCCTCACAGTTGAGGAAAAATGCATGTGATTCGTCAGAAGTGATTTACCATATTCAGTGTTCCTGTGCTTTGAGCTGTAGATTAATTCATCCTTGTCCTGCAATCTGCTAACCTCCTGGTTACCTCAGATAGTAGAGTGACTGCTCTAGAAAGACACTGGTCCTGGGTTCAAACCCTGGACCAAGACAAATTTTTCCTCAACTCTGAAGCTTTCTTTCTGAGAAACCCATATGGGTTTCCTTTGTAGCTTTGTGCTAAAATCCGGTGGATAACAATTTTTCCTTTCATGAAACATCCTCCACCTTGTGGGATTCCACAGAACCGATTTGCCATATTCAGCATCCCTGTGCTTCGGGTTGTCGATTAATTCACACTCACGCTGCTATCTGCTAGCATCCTGGTTAGCTCAGATGGTAGAGCGACCACCCTGGAAAGGCGTCGATCCCATGTTTGAATCCCGGACCAGGGCTAATTTTTCAACTGTGAAGCTTTCTTTCTGAAAAACCCGTATGTGTTTCCTTTGTAGCTTCGTGCTACAATTGGGTGGATGAGAATTCTTCCTTTCACCAAAGAAAATTGCAATAGAAACGGTGCATACCTTTCTAATTGGTCTTTTGCCAAAACTACAACGAAGACATGTGACTCAGGAATTCCAAGGTGACATCATTAACCGTCTTTCTCACCTCTGCTGCTTCCTGGCCTGCCAATCTCCTATTAGTAGCGGTGCGCAATTATCAAAATTTCTGGATACGAAACTTGGCTTCGAATATCGAATTGAATATGGAATAATGAGAGGCACATGCATTTATTAGCAGGTTGGGTTAATTTGTTATGTTAGAACATCGCAATTAGACTGTCATTGTTAAAAAACTAGACTAGTAAGCCGTTATTTGAAAACATTGTGTATTTGGCTCATGTTAACTTGGAAAATTAAGTAATTCCCACTAGCTGTACTTGCCAGCCTACGCCTTATTAAACCACATCAAATACCCGTAACACTTGGAGGCATTTGACTGTGCCAGTCGTTGCTCATCGCACTTGCTGCGAAGAAAAAGCTCGAAATTTAGCGGGGGCGAAAAAAAAAAAAAAAAAAAACATGCACTCTTGCTGTCCGCAAACCCATGACCCTTGCTAATGACAGGCTGGCTTTCCCGCCAAGTTAGACGTTGAGTGACTAAGTGTGTTTTACAGGAAAAATTTCGCTAGCACCTAGAAATCACATCATTCAGCACAAAATTGCCACAATATTCTTCGATTAGATAGAAACAAATGCTAAGAACCGTGTCTGCTTCCGCACAGCCAGCAATATATTCGATTTGATTAGAATATTCGTATCCAACTGAATATTCGAACCACTTTCGAATATCTATTTTTCGAAATGAATATGAATATTAAAAATATAATATTCGATAATATTGAAACTTTCTAAATATTGTCACACCCCTACCTATTAGCAATAAAGAGGATTTATCTGTCATTATATATGTGTAATCTGCTAATCAAATACAGTCTATCCCAGATATATCAGAAGGAGGTTGTAAAATAGTTTGATATATTGACAATTCTAAATATAAAATATCCCTATCTGGAGGTTATCTGAGACCTCTGCACATCTCTGACAGTTTCCTAAGATGGTGAAAAGTGGGAACTTACTAAGTTGTCTCTCCAAAGCCGCGTCAAACGTGCAAAAGTTTACTTATTAACACTGCAAGTCACTCACATTGCGGAATGGTCTTTGCACTGCCCAGACACTAGACTGCGGTGTGCCTCGTGCGCGTCGAAGGGCTTGTTGCTTGTTTTTATTCAAAGTAGAAATGGATGCACCGCGGAAGCAAACTAGCCTGTATGGATACTGTGCCATGCTGCCATCAGTGCACTTGTATGGCGAATCGCACGTGATTGTGCCGGGCCCCATGTCTGTCACAATACCAACATTAAGGCGTTTAAACGGGTGACTGTCATATGTGGCCAATGAGCCAGGCGGAATGTTGCGTCGGGTTTCGGAATCGACTACCTGTTGGAACTAGTCATCCTCGCTTCTTGGCTGCCCTAAAAAGTCTGTGCGTCTTCTTGCAGCCGGAACATGTCTTTCTTCTCAGCCCTTCCCCTGCATCGGTAACTGGCGACATTACACACACGCTGTTACTTTTGAAGGGAGCTTTTAGCTTGCACAACATCCAAGTCTGTTACCTCTCACATGCAACCATGCGAGCAGGAATGAAACATGTTCAGTGCGGACCCACGTCACACAGCCTGAGTCATGTGTACTGCTGCCGCAATGGGGGGGGGGGGTCTTTCCTCGAAGTGCAGATGTGGCAAGCTGTGGTTTTCTTGAATTCAAACTGTAATCCAAAGATCCATCCAAATGGAGGTTGGGGTTTTATTCGTTTTGGCCGCTTTCAGAATCCTAAAATGCCGCTCATGGAAAGCCTTTGTCTACAACAAAACGGTGCTGGCGGTGCAGCATCTCCAGTTCGGCATCCCATGCTCAGCACCACTCAGTGAAAAGATCCGAGTGTCATCCACGCTGTCTTGTAAAACAGGTATCAGACTGAGAGGCCTTTCGTGTTCTTGAAGCAAAGTGGCGATCTGCTATTGCTGATAACGAATTGCTACAGTTTGCACGAACCATCCATAAGTGCAGAAAACAAAACTTGGCACCTGCACATTTTTCCTCCATGGAAAGTACCGTATTTACTCGATTGTAACGCGAGGGGCGACTTTTCATTGCGTCCATCAAGAAAAAATAAAACCGCAAAAGTAACGCGAGGGGTGACTTTTTGTTGCATCCAGCAAAAAAGCGCTAACGTAACGCGAGACCACGAGATACATGAAAAAGTCCCAGTTCTGCCCGAAAGGTGGAGCACCAATTGCGATAGCAAATTAGTATAGAGCTATACAGAGTAAGGACAGTAGTTTTATCGGCTGTATAAACTTGGAAACATTCGCTTACTAACTGAATTAACAAGCATGGTGTCAGCGCGCACGAGCAAACATGAATAGATCACACTCAATGACCGCGCACAACTGCTGTCACCACGCTGGCGTGAGCAAGCGCGCCAGCAGCAGCGAGTGAAGGTTCGTACGGTCTATTGCTTGAACAGAAACTGAGCGGCGAAAGCACAAAACGTACAAAGGTAAGAGCCATGCGGAGATGGCTTTCAAGATACGGAGCGCGTGACAGGCCGCAGCCAGCACAAAGTACAAGTACAAGCACGCAATTGCTGGCAGAGTAGAAGCTGCAGCCTGCGCAGCTTCTACTCCTGCGCTGCCTCCCCGCTTTCCTCCTTTCGCGTGGAAAATTAAGTCGCCAGTTCTCCTTGCGCCCGGACGCAAGATACGCATTTGGTGCCGCAGCTAAACGTCGCCTCCGCTTCCTCCCTCCCATCCCCCCACGACCTTTTGCACAACGGAAGACTTCACGCTTGCTCTCTGCCGTGCGTTCGTTCTCCGTGAAAACGCATGACCCTCGCGCGCTTTCACTCACACATTTCAGACAACTTGAATTTTGGTATTCGATTGTAACGCGAGGATCGACTTCAGGTTGCAAAAATTTGGGAGAAAAACACGCGTTACAATCGAGCAAATATGGTACTACCCTCAGATTCAGTATCATGTTTAACAGCATCTGCCAAAACAGTGCAGTTTCAGATTTGTAGACATTAAAAATTTCCGACAACGCAAGAAGTAATCGCATCTTCGTTAGAAGAAGCGCACTTGCAGGGGCGCGGAGCAGCGTTTGATGCATCAAACATGCCAATGAACGAGAGTTTGATCTACGCATGGTATGTCACTACACTTTTGCATGGGATTTTCAAGGGAATTTTACCACTGTTCAATATAGACAATCATTCAATATATCCGAGTTGGATGTATCCGAGATTGACTGCAATTCTTGTTTGTTAACCAGACTTCTATTTACCTAATCCAGGCAGTGAATGCAAAAGTAATTTGAATTATGTAAGATTGAATTATCTGAAGGTAGCTGCGAGTGTAGCAGAGCTCAGACAAGAATGCAAGACTTGCATTTTGTTTCATAGATCATTGCTGCCAGTGGATACATTTCAAGATGCCATAACATCTAGCTCTGCTGTTAGCTGTGCTAATAGCAGGGCTAATATTCTCCATTACATTTACTTAAACTTACCGGCTGCAAATATTCCTTTTCTGGAACAACACACTTTTCCCATACGTAGTTTGGCTCACAGTCTCCCAAATTATCTGCAAGTAAAAAGCAGTTGCAACGAATGCACAGCAAAGAAGAGCATTAGTAGTATATTGCAAACATATGTTATCAAAACTTGCATTTAAGAAGCAATACAAATCCTCGATGGCAACCAAAAAATTCAGCACTTTAATAAAATATGCAAGAAGCTAGAAATGCAAGATAATAACCGATGTACTACGCGAAATTAAATATCAAGTTATACTCACCAGAAGCAGGCTCCTTGAACAACACTTTTGTATCTTTGAGAAAATTTTTTCCAATAATGAACAACTCCACATCTCCCTTGATTGAACACTCAGACAACGACTTCTTTGATATTTCAGGGATACCAGGAGGCTGGGCTGTTAAAAAAATGCACAATAATCAATCACTTTTCCCTGGCACAACCATTTCCAACATCTAAGTGTGCTAACCAGCACACAGTGTTATTTGGCTAATAAAGATTGGATGAGATATTTTTAAATGGTCTCATGTTTTGGTATCAAGTACAATTGAAGAAAGCAGCAATCACTGCGACTGAAAGGGATCATTCGGTGGTACAACAAATTTATAGAAATTTGAAGCCTGTTCTATTTTCCTAGTAAAAAAAAGAAAAAAAAAAAAAAAAAAGTCGGGGTAGCTTGCACTAGTGGCGCAAGGCTAAAGACACAGCGCAGCTGATCGGTTCCTAACTGGTCCTGGCTATACGAAGTGATGCAAAGTTATACGGAGTAATGCCAAGTGATGCTAAGTTATACAAAGTGTATAAGCATTTTCTCGTGGTCCGTGGCATCGGGGAACGCCTCGCGAAGCACTCATAGACCGAGCACACGTAGGGGAAGTGGGGCGAAAGCTATGCACAGTGTATGGGCGGCGCGCAGCAGACAACACGCCGGGATGAGCGTGCAGTGGCTGAGAGCTCGGCCGAGCCGCCGGTAGAGACGCCTGCTGCAGTCATAGACACCGCGAGCGTTCGGCGCTGATGAGGGGAAACGGAGAAGCGCGGATGGCGTCGGCAGCTTCTCTGCACGTTGACTCGTTGGTGCTGCTACAATTTGTTTCTCTCTCTTTAGCTCTCATTTTGTCTTTCTCTCTCTCTCCCGAGCATAGCAAGCGACGCGCGCACTCTCTCTCGCTCTCATTTTCTCTTTCTCTCTCCTGAGCATAGCGCACGGCGCTCCGCGAGGTGGTTGCTTCTCCCTCCCGAGCATAGCGCGCGATGCTCCGCGAGGTGGTTGCTAGGCACCGCAGTGGCAGATGGCACATATTACGGCCGGCTTAAACATCTCCGCTATTAAAAACTGACACCTACTTTATTTAGGCATCAATGAAACAGCCCATACAGTATAAAAAGCATGTTTATCCTGAATATAAAACTTGGCACCATACAACCCATGGCTGACAGAATACAACATTACAGCTGACTTGGTGCTGCACATGCACTTCTAGACAGCTGTTCAGTAAACGCTGCAGAGTCGACAAGGCCAGATGTGGTGCATAAATAAAGAGATTTAGTATGTCGGCAAACTTCTTAGCATTTGCAGATTACCGGGTTACCAGAGACATGAATGTGAGCAGCCTGGTTAATGGCACCCGCAGAGCTCAACCAGACAAACACAGAGCTATTACTGTAGTAACAATGTGTATTCTACTTCGCTGCTGGTGTAAATTTTCGGCAACGGCATAATCATAAACACGTTGTGCTTTAATTTTTTTCCGGTAAGAATGCTCATGTAAAACGGAAACGTGTCTAATGCATTGTGGTAAGATGAAGCGTCACAAGATGTTGTAACCATTGTTGTTGCTTCCGTACATCTCTCTGGTAACCTGATAAACAGTAAGAAGTATGCAGACAAGTTAAAGCTCTCTAAAGTGATGCGAGATTAAAACCCGGTGTGACACATGAAACACTAAGCAACTGAGAGGCTCATATGATGCAACATGCATTACTACCTGCGTGGCAATTTCAAAAATTATACTTTTATACTTTTATACGGGCAGCCTAGCTCCATTGAATGTTACCTTTCATATAAAATGTAACTTTTTCAAGGTTCAAAAACACTGTTAAGAAACCAAATCAGTCTTCCAAACAGGCCCATATATTATAACAGATTTATTATACACCTCATCTGTGAAAGAGTCAGTGACATTATGGGTGACAGCAAAGCATTGGTTGCAATTCAGCTTTGAGAAAACCTTGCAAGCAAAGTAAAAAATAGAAACCAAAACCGGGACCAAGCAGAAAGTTTATAAAAAAAAAATGAAATACGTATAGTCAAACTTCGACATAAAAAATTATTGGATATTAAAAAGTAAATATAAATTTTTGTTGGCCATGCTTCATTTTAATGGAGTTAAACTTCGATATAACGAACTTCAGTATTATAACGAAATCCTCGACATAACGAAGTATTTAACTTAAACCTTGTGGGGAGCACACATGCCCATCTTTTCCAGCGTACTCCCGTCTCTGCGTTCGCACGTTGCGGACGCATCGGGAGCCTGCATAGACACGTGAGAGAGGCACTATGCAATCCCCCCCCCCCCCTCCCCCCCCGGCTCGCTGAAGAAGGAAAAGTATCCGATGGGCAAGGAGGACATTCTCCTCGCAAAAGGTAAAAAGGTATAAAAGAGTGCCACCGTGGGAGCCCCCCTCCCCTCTCTTTGGCGTCCGACCTCGAACCTGCTGGAAAAGATTTACCTGCTGCAACCTGTGAGTGACCTCGTTTGCCTGACTATCACACGCAACGAGGCAAGCCCATTACTTATTACAGAGTTGACTTCTCTCTGCAAGTGTGCCTTATTGCTCGCAGCAATAAATATTGATGAGTTGATACTGCTGGTTGCCTTATTCCCGCGGACCCTACGTAGCTGCGATTACACACGCTACAGGTTGGGGAGTACGACAGAACGGCTGTGTGTGGCTAGATTCGGAGCTTGCCTTCAGCCCTAGCCTCATGCAGAGCGTAACCCAACAAACTTCTTGCCCATACAACACCACACCATGTATATTGAACCTCAATATAACGAAGTGTGTCTATACACGATTTCAATACAACCAAATTTCACTGCCTCCGTGGTAGAATAGAGACACAATAAATGGAAACCTCCACACAGATGCAGATAGTCAAATGGTTGAATTGTATGTGGCTGCGTGTGAATGTACCTCTCAAATTGAGCGCGATGGCACCAAGAGCCACTCCTGAAGTGGAGCAGCATCATGTTGCATATTAAGTCCAAGTGTGATAAGATCCTATGGCGCCCTGCACGCGCTGCATGCTTTAGATGCGAGTGAAAGCATACGAGGGTGAGCCAAGAAGGGTGGAGGCTTGATGAGCGCCGTCTTCCCGGGCTAGCAAGGGAAAGGGGGGAGGGGAGCGAACTCGTGGTAACACGAACAACTGTGCATGAGGGGGGACTTCGCGGGGATGGTGTGTGTCTCTTTTTTTAACACAAGGCTGCACATCACTGTCAGCGTGGCTGAGCGCATATGCACCCCCGCATCCTGTTTTAGAAGTAATCTGCGGCGTGTGCATAGACGAAGCATTCGCTCCCCACTGCTGGCGAAACTATCAGCCACGGGGGCGGAGTGGATGCGAAGGCGTGGCTGTCTTCGTTTCATATCGTTGATGTGAAGATATTATCAACATGGCATGAAACCGTATCTTTCGTCGCCAACTCTCAAATTCAGCAAAATGTCTTTTTTTCTCATTCAAATTTTGCTTTTCTGGTTGCCCGATAAATAAAAAAATTTCATGGCCCTTCCACATAAGAAAAATCCATTGGCGACTGTACTTTTTTGCATAAAATATAGAATTTCAATATAACAACATTACAATATAAAGAAGCAAATTGCCAATTTTATCGACTTCATTATATCGAGGTATAACTGTATATATTCTCCTGCTGTAATGAAACTGAAAATGCATGCCTCAACACAGTATCGCTTATCGTGAAGCAAATTTTTGTTTGCATATGGCTCTTCTTTTTTCTAGGGTTTTATGTGCCAAAACCAGTTCTGATTATGAAGCACGCCGTAGTGGAGGGCTCCGGATTAATTTTGACCACCTGGGATTCTTTAACGTGCACTACAACGCAAGAACACGGGCGTTTTTGCATTTCGCCTCCATCGAAATGCGGCCGCCGCGGCCGGGATTCGATCCCGTGATCTCGTGCTCAGCAGCGCAATGCCTTAGCTGACTGAGCCACCGCGACGGGTGCATATGGCTCAGTATCGGTATTATTGTAGAAAATTTTTCAAATACAACACCAGTCACCGACCAATTTTTCTAATACATCGTTCTTCAAACCTGCTTGTTTATTTAGAGTTCCAAACAGCACCGCCACCTATCCCCTAAAACCAATATTAAAGCAATTAAAATTTCGGACGACATACAGCATGCCACTCAATTTTTTGGACATTAGCGCGTAAGGTGTCACAAACAAGGTGGCAGTGAACAAAGTTGCCACCACATTGACTTGGCACTAAACGGTAGCATTGGTTGGTGATTCCTAACAAAGCCAAGGTGGGCCTAGCGGCCTAGGCTTAACCACCTCCTCGTGCGGCTGCAGTGAAAATGCGCCAACTAGGGAAAAAGGCTGGCGACAAGTAGTAATGGAAAGTGCATCCTCAATATGTTAGTACCCATCGACCTCATCGGCGATTGAGCGTGAAATCACATGAACAGGCTATTCCGACGGCCCCAGCAGTGAAGTTTGGATACACATGTGGCCTCCTCCATGTCTGCAAATCAGTCAGCAACTGTGCTCATTAAGAGCAACGGCCCATTCGGAACAAGCATGCACATTTATTCCAGTGGCTTGGTTTGGCTTGGCTGGACTACACCTTGCAAGCTAATGCGCCAATCTCGTGATCACAAGGTTGTGTATTAGTGACAGTGCAAAACACGTGCAATTTATTGTTGCTGCGCTATGTATCAGCACAGCAAGCCACCAACAGGCTATCAAAATTCATTGGTGACCATTTGCACCAGCACACATTTGTACTGGTGCAAAGGCACCACACTTGCATTTCTTTTGTATAGACATCCTCACAATTTTTTTTTTCTTGCTGATAGTGGAGTACAGTAGAACCCCACTGTTACGTCCCCGGGTGCTGCGTTTTCCTGGCTGTTACGTCGTTTTCGGCCGGTCCCGGCATAGCTCCCGTAGAACCAAATGCATCGGTAACCCTGCTGTTGCGTCGCAACTGGGGGACCGTTCCCGCATCATGCGTTGCGAACTGCCACCCCGCGCCAGCCCAAGCGACCATGTTGCCTTTTCATGTCGCTTGGCTTGGTGGCTTGACGATTGGATTTGCTGCCCAAATTGCCGGGGGTGACACCTATGACGCATTTTCGGTTTCTGCCAGCAAAAGCATGGCCTTTGAGATCTGTCTTTGCTCATCTAAAGATGGTGTCTATGACGCGTTGGGGCCCTAAAATTGGTTTTGGAGCATAGGTGTTCCGTGTAAAGTCCAAGGGCGCTAATGCCGTCGCCGCACCGCGCGCGCAAGAAAGAAAAGCATGGAGTAAGCGCGGAAGGGATAGGGATGTTGTACTCTGGCATCAACTGCGCACTGCACGGCCACGCGCAGTCGCGCGGGCCGTATCTTGAAAGCGATCTGCGTTAGGGGCAGAGTCTAAGCAGTGTAGGTGCGTCAGTGGCTCGTGGCTTTGTGCGTGCTGTGTGTTCTCGGCGCACAGTTTGCATTCAAGTGATAGACAGCACAAAGGCCACTTTGCTTGCTGCTATTGCCATGCTTCCTCACGCCAGCGTTTTGACAGCGAGTGTGATGTGCTCATGCTTGCCTATGCGCGCTGACACTATGCTTGTGTTAATATAGTTAATAAGCGAATGTTTACAAGTTTATATGGACCATAAAACTACTATCCTTACTTTGTATTGTACTAATTTGGTATCACAATCGATGCTTCGGCTTTCAAGTGAAACTGTGACTTTTTCAAGTGTAAGAATTAAAATAAAACTGTGTGCAGTTCAGCATTACTCTGATTCTCAATTTTCCCCATTTCTCGGCTCTTGCGTTTTCTGGCTGTCAAGGGTTTTTTTTTTTTTTTTTTTCCCTTTTTTTTATCGGTCCCATGAAAAACATATCAGTGAGGTTCTTCTATATATGCTTATAACAAATATTGGATATAACGAAGGTATCTTTGCGTTGGATGAGATCTCATTATGAGGTCTGACTGTAATAATATTAAAAAAAAAAAAAAAGCAAGACAGTAAAGTCCACTTACTGCACAAAATGGGAGCTGAAGCAACTTGCAGAATCTCTGAAGGTAGGCCCCCAGTGTCCTGTCCTCGCTGTGCAGGCAGCACAACACGGAACACTAGGCGACACTTTGTGCTGCGTTTCTTGTTGCGTGTACCGCCATAACGAACCAAGCGCTTCTCCACATCAACATTGCGTTCCTTCAAGATTCCTACACAGTCACAGCTGAAAAAGAAAGCCAGTGCAGAAAAATTAAAGGTACATCCCCTCCTTACCATTGAAGTGCGTGCGTGCGCGCGCGCGCGCGCGCGCACACACACACACACACATGTGCACAGCATGGTTCTCGATAGCCGCCTTGGCTCAACAAATAAAGCATCTAGACAGAAACAATGAATTGTAGGCATCAAAGGAATCTCTGCTAACTGTAAAGATGCCATGAATATGTATTATGTTTGCGCCACAATGTAGACCTATTTTCCATCACTTTCCATAGCACATCCTTAAATACCCAGCCGCAGCCTACCGGCAACACAAGCCTCTCCAGCAAGACAGACATCTTAGCAGTCATTCAGGGCCGCACAAAGAAAGAAAATTGTTGCAGAGACCAACCAAGAAGACTGTCAAAGTGAGCAAATAGCTTATGAAGACCCCAAAAATCAAACAAACATGCAAGCAATAATTCTGAAGTACTATATTGCTGATGCCGATAACGGTGTTTGATGATGGCGGCACAAATTATCGTCTACAGTGGAATCTTGTTGATACGATTCTCACGGGAACCGGAAATTAAAATGTGTCTTCCAAAAATCATATTATTCGAAACACATTGCTCCTGTAAGACATATGTGAGGAAAACAACAAAAAACGTATTATCCCCCAAAAACGTATTATGCAGAATCATATCAACAAGATTCCACTGTACATTTTTTGGTAGACAGCACAATGATGGCATGACGATGATGGCAGCATGACCAAGATGGTAAGACAACAAAATCACAACAGCGTGATGGCAACGGCGGCATGACATATTCCTTTGACTATTCGCTTTAAGATCATTCACATTCCACGCCATGTTGGAGTTGATTTAAGCAAAGCTGCAGTGAGCCGGCAAGAGAAAATGGCGCATCTGGACAAGAGACGTGCAGCAGACATTGGTGACAATGGCTAATGTCCCTAAACCCAACTAAATGCAAACTCATTTCCTTCACTTGTCGTCAAATTCCCCTTCACTTTACTTATAATATAGCTAATACCAATGTGCATGTTCCAGGACATATTATCTACCAATATGTCCTGGAACATGCACATTGCTAAAGTCACGTTATCTGCTAACAGAACTTTAGGTTTCTTAAAACGTCATTTGCGTAACGCTCTGAGACACATAAAACTACTTGCTTACAAGTCATTAGTCAGGACTAAGTTGGAGTACGCATCTCCCATCTGGAACCCACCCGAAGTAGGTCTCACTAATACCCTAGAATCCATTCAAAACCGTGCTGCTAGATTCATTCACGCTTCGTATTCATATGAAAGCAGTGCTTCATCCCTCAAAGCTGAGTGTAACTGATCACCTTTGTCTTGTCGCCGACGCATTGCAACCCTCTCTCTATTTCACAAGTTCCTTTCACTCGCCACTTAATTGCGCTCCTTACATTACCCCTGCAGCTCAGATATCTCATCGCACTTGTCATGCGCTATAAGTTTCTCGCCCACGTGCCTGTACTAAAACATTTTCTGCTTCATTTATTCCCAGCGCAGCAAAAGACTGGAACGGCCTTTCTCGCAACATCGCCACTATCAGCTGCTCATCAAGCTTCATGCATAGCATATCAAATGTATCATTGCACTGATCGTTGTGTCAAAAATACTGTGTGTGAAGAAAAAAACCCACCCCTTATGTAATACCCCCTCGAGGGTCTTTAAGGAAAAAAAAAAAAAATGAAATGAAATTAACGCGCCCTGCAACCGTCATCCCAGAAAGTAGAGAAACGACACAGCAGCACCGCTACACAGCATCTAAACCTTCAGATGACATAAATCTGTCACTTGACAGCATGTGCGTCTCAAAAAGCTAGTTGGCGTTCCGTGACTAACACTACCGTAAAATTCCGAGCAAGCGCCCCCACCCGTGCAAGAGCCCCGCCCTAACTTCACTGCTAATTTCAAATTTCCGCGCCGTTCCGGGTAAGCGCCCCTCCCCCACCCCCCCACACCCCCTCCCGCTCTGCACCAACACTTTTCGTGGCCTGCCACATCCAGTCCACGAAAATGATGGCAAATTCGGCAAATCGCACCGGTGCACATCGGGGCGCCCCGGGGCAATGAGCCATTTCATCGAATCATGGTCGTACCTGGGCGCCCCAGTGGGCACACGAGTGCATCGGGGCGAACTGCGGCTGGCGGTCTGTAGTTCACGGACTGCCGGCCGACGGCGAGACCTGCCTCTCGCACGGCACAAAGCAGTTCCCTGCGGCACAGCGACGTGACCACTTGGTGACAGAGGAGTGGTTGCGGCTACGCTCTGGCATCGCCAGCAGCTTCACCGCTGCTAATCACTCGCCACCGATATCGTCGCTAGGCCTTTTTCAGTTCACTTCGAATCTGTAGCAGACGGCGCTTCAGCACGAACCGCCGACACTCCCAAGCAGCAATGTTTTGTTACCGTCGTTGCCGCTTTACCCTCTCCTCGCAATAATTTCACACAATGAAGAAAACATGCTGATATTTGCGGCGCCACCAGCTGCGATGCGAGCATGGCCGAGCCGTGGTTCGCTGTCCGCCGTCGGTAGCCATACACTGCAGCTGAGCTTCACTTGTATCGGAACTCTCATTAGTGCTAAACATTTCACCGTGGACATGGTTTTTAATAAAGTGAAGATTACGCGTCACTTTACTCTCGCGGGCATAATTTTGCCTGGAATAGAAGCTGCATAACCAATGTTCGCGTCGCCGGTCGCGGCGACGCACCGGTGCAGCGTCGATGCACTTTCTGTAGTTCTTTTGGTGGTTTTGAGTAACGGTGGTGTTGAGAGTGATAAACACCACTAACAAATCTTTGGCTTAATAAAGTTCATGTTCAATAAAATTTTAATGCTATTCCCACTGCGCTTCTTTTTTTTTTTTGCGAGAAAATTTTGTCGTGGCCATCTTGAATTTTGGTGCCGTTCCGGGATAGCACCCCCCCCTAACTTTGCCAGTAATTTCGACTTGCTCGAGGGGGGGGGGGCGCTTGCTCGGAATTTTACGGATACCTACAACACGGTTGCACAAGAGCCCAGTCCCTCAGTGAAGAAAGTCCGACTACGAAAACAGGTGAAAGAGCCAAAGAAAGCTATTTGCTTTCCCTGTACCGTATGCGTGTGTCTGCCAGCAGGCCTACACCCGTGTTTTATGCTAGCGTCTGTTCAGTGAGGCTTCTTCGTGCCGCACTGCTCCAGGCAATGCATGGGTGCAGCGCATATCTTGTTGAGCCAACAGGCACATGGTGGGCTGCTTTTATTTCTGCAATCGGCACGCGCCTGAAGCAGCCCCCGGGGCTCAACGAGGCGGCAGAGAACAGTGGTGCTTTTGGGTTATCTCCTATTGAAGCCATGCAGTAGGCTTACAACGGTGCTATGCACTGCGCCACACACACTGCTGAGCATGAAGTTGAAAATGCTTATCGCGATAAGGTTGGCGCTGATAAGTCATACTGGCGCGCCTGTCGGTGGTTATATTTTTTGTTGAGGCCACCACCAGGCCTCCGTGCATTTCTGATGCATATCCCTATAGACGGTTTCATCCAGCACCACCGCGCTCTGGCAACGCTGTGCACCGGCATCCGGCACCCTTAGAAAGCGTCCGGTAGCCGTTGCTTTTGCTTGTTTTTGCTGGTATTTGCTCGCTCGCGCGCTCGTCCTGTGCATATTCTGTGTTATTTTTCGGGTATATAAGTGCGACTTGTGGCATTCAGTGTGTTGGGTGACGGCGAGTAGCTCTTGGAGCATCGACTGTTTTCATTACGTTTACTCGTCAACGGTGTTTTTCAAATCTGGGAGCCTACCAAGAGCTCCCAGATTTGCTCTGCTCACTTCATCCAAGGTATGTTATTACGTGGAGTAGCCGGATTGCTATAATGCTGAATAATAAAAGTGCTACTGCACGATTGTTCTGGCTGTATGTCATGTAACTGACGCGAGAGCAGCTCGACTCTCGCCCCCAGTTTGCCCGCTCGTCCGAGTTTCTTGCCACAGCGTGGATCGCCATGCTACGAGCATGAGTTAAAATTATTGTTTAGCGGGTGCCATGCTGCCGCCGTTTTATTTTAATGTTTTTCGTATCTGGGGCATAAGTGCACTTCTGCAGCTTTACTACCTAGGTACATGTGCGCATTGGTTTATCATGTTTAACGTCCCAAAGCGACTCAGGCTGTGACAGACGCCGCAATGGAGGGCTCCGGATAATTTCGACCACCTGTGGTTCTTTAACGTGCACTGACATCGCACAGAACGCGGACCTCTAGCATTTCGCCTCAATTGAAATGCGACGGCCGGGGTCCAAACGGCATCTTTCGGGTCAGCAACCGGGCACCGTAACCGCTGAGCCACCGCGGCGGCATGTGAGCATTCGTATCGGTATCGCAGAGCAGAAAAGTTAGCGATTTCCGTGCATGTATGTAGGAAGTTTCGGCCACATTCTAAAAGCATTTACGAATTAACGGAGGCCAATTATGGATTGCAATCTCGTGCCCAACACTACAGGATTCATTTTGTTAGAAGTGTGGTAAATTCGTGAGCATTTAAGTTAGTCCCATTTCAGTCGACCTAGGCTTCTTGCACTAAATGACTTTTGAGAATGTACAGTTATTTGTGGATGCATATTGAAAAGCAGAAACAAGGCATATGATGCAGAAAACATGTGCATGTACACATGCACAGCTTACCACTTCATCCTCCATCTTGCAGCCATAAAAGTGCCATTGCAAAATGCAAAAACGCCCGTGTGCTTATGTTGTAGGGCACGTTAAAGAACTCCAGGTGGTCAAAATTAATCCGGAACCCTCCACTACGGCAAGCCTCATAATCAGAACTGGTTTTGGCACGTAAAACCCCAGAAAGAAGAAAAAAGTGCCATTAAAGTTTTTCTAGTTTTCGGCAGTCCCATTACCTGCCTTGAAGACAACAGTCTGCGTTCATTGCATGACCTCACTAAGATGCTCCGCTTGTTGCTCCGGGGTTGTAACTGAGGGAAGGTGTTTGGAGCCCGGCAAAAACGAAAATCGCACGACATCATCGTCCAGCGGATTGGGCAGCTCTCTGCCTCTAAACATCAGCTTTTGGCGATATCGATCTTTTGCTTCGGTGCTAAGCACCTTAAAGTAGTCGCTCGTCATCTCGACAATATTCACGATGTAGAATCAGCTCATCACAGATTCCACCAAGCAGTGCAAACATCGACACGCCCGCCTCACGTCGCGCATGCCTTCAAACAACATAGCCGGAAGTGCTTCTAGCTCTCCTGCCAGAAGTTCCGATGGGGCAACCAATCAGCGGCAAGCGAGGTTTGTTTGTAAACACTGAAACCGTCTATAGGCATCACCACACTCGCACTGAAAAGGGAATCATTGGTGAAGCGATCTCTGCACTTTTCGAAAAGATGGAAGATCTTTTGTGGCACAGCGTGGCATTGGCCACACCGCAAATTGAGGCGGCATAGTTACCCTTTACAGGACAAAAAGTGACTGTGGTACGCACTAACCGGTAGTCATAAGACGAGCCACTACAGCTTAATGGTCAGCCAATGCATAAGGCTCTATGGAGACTGGGTCAGAGATTCATCGCAACTACGTTTCAGCCATTATGTACATTCTGAAAGTACAGTAAAACCTCGTTAATTCGGATTTCACGGGACCAAAAAAAAAAAAAAAATGTCCGAATTAACTGAATGTCGAATTATCGAGGGTATCCAAAAAACAATAAGCAAATGCTTACTACATCAACGCGCTTTTATTTAGTGAATGAGTGAGCGATTACTGTTGACATATTTTGCACAAAAGCAGAGCGAAAGCTCAAATTCTCGTCATCTCTATGAGTCGCTGTGGCGATCGAGGCCTTGCGACTTCCTTCGCAGCACAGCCGCGGCGCGCGCCTTCATTTGCGATACGCTTTGCACTATCGCGCGCACATCCTGATAATGTTTTCTCCACTGAGCTGATAATCGCGATGTAGCCGGTGCTCTTTATCCTTGACAGCTTTGCACCGAGTCAAAACGAAACAAGTGCTTGTCGCAACCGCTGCGGAGAAAACCGCAGCCGCTATCGACACGATTATGAATGACAACTTTATAGTGCTGAAGGCACGCAACCGTATGCTGCAACAACTGCGGAGGTCACTCTAGACGAAATCGCGGTCGCTATCTATGAGATCATCGATGGCGACTACGAATTTCTTTAGGCACGCGGCCGACGCGCGTAAAAACGAAACTACTTATTGCCGCAATCGCGGCCGTTATCGACGTAACCGTAAATGACTACGCAATTATGAAAGCCCGCAGCCAACATGGTGTTAAGCACGGCAGCAAACGCATGAATAAAGCCGTTAAATACGCACGAAATAGGCACGAAGCGTTTCGGCATTGCTGTCATTCACATACGATTTCCGCTGATGATTATGGCGGCACTCCTCGCTCGCCGAGCTCTGGAAGTTGTCCGAATTAACCGATGTGCAGCCAAATACGTCCGAATTAATGAGAGTTTGATTGCATTGAATAATGCATACGCCGGCCGGGACCAGAGGACGAGTCCGAATTATTAGATTTTCCAAATTAACGAGGGTCGAATAAACGAGGTTTTACTGTATCTGTAAATTCTGTATGTCCAAAACATTTGAAATTCAATCAAACAGCAATGTCGTTTGGGAACAATTTGAAATTTCATATGAATTCTCACAAGCTTACATTTGCGAGCATAAGTACAAGCACATTTGACAAGATACCATGTGGAAATTCCAGAAGCTTTTATGTGTAATATTGGCTGGCTAACAACTAGCTATAGGAAACAGGCTTTTTTGTGGAGAAATTCACTTGAGCTGACAGTTTATATAAGTGGCCAAGGGTGCAATGATCAAGGGGGTTTTCTGTAAGTGTCCACTAAATGAAATGTCCATTCAGTGCACACTGATTGGATAGAGCTCGAAGCTAGTAGGGCATGTGCCAATCGTCACCGCCGGCTCTCAAGCTCTTACCATTCAGCGTGCGCTGAAATGGACACTCGTCCACTCCGTGGACACATTGAATACCTCCCCAGGAAGAATGATGGGCCGAAAGTACACTGCAGTGTAAAAATAGCTGGGGCTCACCTAACAGTCATGTCTTTTGATGGCAACATGTCTATTTCCAGAACTGTTGTACCATCGAGACGACGCTCTTGGCATGGCGTAGAGTTCTTGCCACATACCCTGCTGGCCTGATAAAACATATGTGGCTGCACTTTGCCTTGGTCTGTGCCAATGAACACTTGTAACTTCACTTGCTCCTGTAGTCCAGTCAGCTGGAACAGCCCATGAGGTCATTTGACAGAGTCGGTACAATAGTTCAAGTTATTCCAACAGGTGCACACAGTTCAGCAAAAAAATATGCCTTCCAACAGAGCACAGCCAGACGACAATGAAGGGTGGAAAAAAAAAAAAAAAAAAAAAAGCTTAGTTCCTGGAAAGCACAGTTTTTTGCTCAAAAAAGAGGGGGGCTGGGGGGTGAATGGAAGCCTGGAAGTAGCAACTTTCCTTATAAAGGTGTTTGACTGTATAAAAGATAAACAATTCGTGCAATGTGCTTGCGTTGTAGTGCACGTTAAAGAACCCCAGGTGGTCAAAATTAATCTGGAGCCCTCCATTATGGCGTGCCTCATAACCAGAACTGGTTTTGGCACGTAAAACCTCAGAAAGAAGATGCAATGTACATTTCAAATAGGGATATTACGCGGGGTAAAAATTTGATACAACAGAAGTCTTGGGAAAGTCCTGCACACTTTTCCGTGAAAATGTATGATTTTGAAAGTTTAAAGGTTAATGACATTCACCGCAAATGATCTTAAGCCTTCCAATGTGGAGCAGCATGAAATGCCTATGTGGGGAAGCAAAGTTCTCAACGAACAATATATTAGTAGTACCACTAACCTTGACAGTAGGGAAGCCCATGCCCGTGCGATCCTTCACAGCTCCACGGCTGCCCTCCGTGAGGTAACGAGCCCGGTGCTGTTCTTCAGGCTGAGAAAGTATCTTCAACTCTACATCTCCCCGACGGCTCCGACTAGGGAAGGTCATGTACAGGGTGGGCCGCTTGGCAACCTGAAAAAGCCACAACCATCGTGGTAGATCAGAACACCTGTAGGACAAACTTTTTTTAACTTTCAGCCACCATTAAGAATCCTTATTTTAAGAAAATTTCAACTTGTACCGAAGCAACACCAATTCAAAATGTTTTGACTTTCTCAGCATGCTTATCTATGTGCAACAAATTGTGTCCCCTGCTAATGACATTTTTACTGACAAGTCCACACATAAGGAGTACCACTTATCTTGTTAATTTATTGTTCTTGTTTTCTTCATGCTTATAAGCAAGCCTCGAGTCTGGCACCGCTACTTTCCCAGTGATGTGAAACTGCCTTCATACTGGCCAATTACTCTTTTCATCTGTACATGATATAGCATGGAGATTAAATTCCAAGGCATTGCAACTGATGCGCTACATATCGGTATTTGATACTCTGCACAGCTTTAGAGCAGGAGTTGTTGACGTCCAGCATGACACTTTTGAAGGCTTCACTGTTAAACTATTGTTATACAATTAAATTACACTGAAAGCAATGACCAAAAGTTTCTACCAGAAGTTTCATGGGGGTCCCAACATTTCTCATGCAAGCCAGTACATTATCTGCTCAGAAGTTCTCCTTCAGTTGCATCAAGAACTGCAACATTGGTATTCTAAATACAGCAGATATCCTTTAATTCGACTCTAATTCGACTCCGGTTTATTCGATCCCTATCGAAGGTCTCGGCGAGCGCCCATATATTTCTATGGGCCAAAGCCTTTGTTATTTCCATCCTGAAATTGGTCTTGGCTGGATAATTCGAACGTGGCTGGTCAGCACACATGTGCCTGACTCCAATGGTGACCCCAGTGGTGACTCCAAAAGCGGTAGCGCCATTCTTGGTGGGGCTCAGGGTACAGTGAATGTGCCAAATGCACATCATCTCCCATTGAAAATGCCTATTTCCTGCCTGCCCCAGGAAGCATTTCTTGCAAAAACAGTAGCTCACAATCAGGGTTGCATCAACCTATGAGCTAATGGGGCTGCACCCCCCCCCCCCCCCCCCGACTACCAGGGGGCACCATGAAAAATGTTTCCTTGACGGGCCCCTAAAATATTTCAAAGGGCCCTTCACCAGGGCGCCCCGTTGGAAGTTTTGGTTGTACAATAGAAGTTGTAATGCAACGTCCAGGGAGCATTCTACTGCAAGAATTCTTAATAATAATTTAGTAGTAGCCAAAATAGGAGCAAAGAATGTGTGGTGCACAGAGGCTCTCTTCCTTTGCTCGACCAGCGCCTGCAAGTGACCTTCCTCTCCTGCCTTCTCCCATGTAAGAAATGAGGGTTCACATCCTAGTACAGTAGAACCTCATTCATATGTTCTGGAAAAATATGCAAGAGAAAAAGTACTAATTGAGAAAACATACGATTCAAAGCCGATAAAAAATCTGGCAGAAAAATATTTGGTGGACATCTGCGTAATTTGAAGCTTTGCGCGAATCGTTGCAGCACGAGACGCTGACGCGTGCTGAGCTGGTGGGGCCCGAGTGGCCCGTGACTTGCGTTGTCATTTTTGTGGCTTTGGCCCACTTATGTTTGTGCTCCTCGAATTCAGCCTGGGTTAGCAGCTTCTTCGGGTGGGGCATTTAGGCGGGAGGTTCACTTAGCAAGCATCGTTGGGGCACGAGATGCCGACATGTGTCGAGCTGGAGGGGATAGACCGGCCTGACGTGCATTGTAGTTTTCCTATTGCGTGGCTTAAGACGGCAAAGGGAAAACAAAATGAAATCGAGCTGGCAGGTGATGGTAGAATATGATGCCACCAGCAGGAGGGACCAGTAGTGTGCTTGAGCTTTCGCCTATGAAAAGCACACAGTATGCTTCCAACAGCACTATGCCACATATGCTGTCAAACAGATAAATGAAGATGCTTATCGCGACGGGTTGGCGGCGATTGCTGTGAACGTGGCATGCGTCGACCCGCGAGGAGATTCGGTGGTGTGCGCCATTCATTTCCACGTGATGTGCAGGCGAGCACTGCGAGGAAGTTGCTGCAACGAGCGGTTGTTCTGAATTGCACGCGCCTCGCGCCTTTTCTTGTTCACATGGGATCTAGCAGCAGGAAAATGTATCATACGATTGCAGTTGGCACAGATGGCAGTTCCTGAACATTGGTGTCGAAATATCATGTTTTCCGGGAACGTATTAACCGAAAAAAAAAAAAGTGTAACTGTATTGGGTCATTTTTGCTGTTCTCGGTCGCCAACATTGGCACTGGGAAATCATACGGAACGGGATCGTATCAACGAAGTTCCACTGTGCATGTGATTTCTGGTATTCGCCTAGATTGTATGCCACATATGCAGAGAAATTTCAAGTGTCCATGTTAACTAAGATGTTTGTTACTTCACAACATGTGGATCTCCTTTTCCCGAGTGATGGAGTTTAAGATAGAGTCCTTCTGGATTCATGACAAACTTCACGGTTGAATGATGGCGATGATCCCGTTAGACAATAAGCATTAGAGAACCTAACAGAAGAAAAGAAACATGTTTTCTCAAAGCAGAAATGGTACAGGCTTCGTGCAGGTTTCAGAGACAAAAATTCAAGGGTATTCAAAACCTTTCAAGGCCCCATAAAAGCTTTATAAGGGTGCAGAGTGGCATCCCATGTAGCAATTTTTTACTACTACATATACAACGTTTTCAAAACACTGTAGATAGCTTTATTGCACTAGAGATACAAAAACTACACCAGAAATGTCCAGCCTTCATCACTTCAAGTTCCTAACTAGGGTCGAAGAAAGCAGCGTAAACACGAGAGAAACAACACCAAGCATCTGTGTCTCTCGTTCTCTCCCATTGTGGGATTTTCCAGTTAAGCACAAGTCATTGTGCAAAGTGGAATGCGTGTGCACTCGTGCTGGCTCTAAATTTATATATACAGTGGAACCTCATTGATACAATTCTGCGTAATACATTTTTCGGGATGATATGTTTTTTTGTTTTTTGTTTTTTTCGTTTCCTGGCCAACGCCCCCCGCCCCCCCATAGGAGCAATGTATTTTCATGCGGTTGACACGATCACATTTTCACCTGAAATTGGATGATACGACTGAAAACTGGCATTTCCGAAACTCGTAGCTTTATATTTAAGTGTACTAGATTAAATTACATTCAAACGACCCACGAACAATGTGTTAAGGGACGGCGACACTAGCGCAAAAACGCGCGCTGCACGGCGGCGGAGGCAGAACGCGCGCCACAAAAGCTGCCGCGAAGCAGGTTTTTCGTGCCATGGGAGGGATCGGTCCTGGGCTGATTTAAATTGCCACGCGCCCCGGCGGCAAATAATCGCGAGCGAAGCAGACCAATGAGAGCTGCCCCCTTCAGTGATGTACGTGCCTCCAGACCAGCCATGACGGGGGAGACTGGTGTCATGAAGACGCGCCCGACCGCTATTTTCGCACTTGTAGTGTCGTCTGCTCGTATCAGCTTTCACTCGTGCTTGTTTTGGTTGGCTTTTCAGGCAAGATGTTCATACGGTCACGTGGCTGAACGAAGCGCCTGCCCTCGTTCGCCAGTTGTATCGCTCGTTGTGTCACGCTGCTCTACGGTGTTCCTTTGTTTCGGAATTCTTGGCCTCGTGGTGCCGTGGCCTCCGTAGCAATGTCAAGGAACTTATCTTTCAAAAGAACTTGTTTACGGACTTTGACACACAAGAAAAAAGTTCAGCGAAAACTGATGAGCTGTTTTAAAGTTGCTCAATAAAAGTGTGTTGGCTGCGGTTCGTGTGGTGTCTTGATGCTGCTCCGCACAACATGCGTGTTATGTGGAGCAGTATCACTCGATGCCGCAGGAAGCTTTGCTAGCGAGTTTGTCACCAAGTAAGCCTGCTTTCTTACGTTTTGGGGCTTGCTTTGGATGATAAAATTTTTGGATGATGTGTTTTATTTTCTGGTTCCCGCAAAGATCGTATCAACGAGGTTCCACTGTATATATATATATATATGTATACATAAAGATTTATATAAAACAATGATACAATGTTGTTTCTGGAATGGGAAGTTTGCCCAATGTACGCTTATCTGCCCTAGAAGGCGGTTAATATAACTTACCTTTGACTGCATTACTCAAGAAATTCAAGGATTTTCAAGGAGAAAGAAAAGAATTCCAGAACTTTCAAGGGGCTTGCTAAGCCATCGCGGCGGATGTTAATCCGGCTCTGCTCACAATGAATTATTACAGTATTTACCAGTTTCTACCCGCATCTTTTTTTCCCCGAGGAAATTTGAAAAATGTGGTGCCTAATGAAATACTGCCAATTGAATCAGCAGTGTGTTCCGGCATTTTTTATGCCTCTTGTTCAATTCGTCTCGCTGGATAATTTGACCAATTTCGTCAGTTCCGTCCCAGCTGAATTAAGGGAAGTCGACTGTACTGTATTTGCATGAATACAATGCAACCACCATTTAATACAAGAAATGGGGGGATACATTCTGCATCTTGCATGGTTGTTTATTTATCTCTCCTAGACTGGCCACATCCTGTGGTAATTTATTCAGCAGAAGTGATTGTGGGAAATGAGAAGACAAAATGCTAACAGTAGCGGTAACTTGCCACAGCCAGAAGTAATGAGGGAGTTTTGCATATCACAAAAGAAAAAGAGACAACAGAATGGACTTGCTGTGTTCAGGCATAGTCCACACACAAACTAGCATGCATATACACACTTACATACATCTAGAATTTGATGTTGGGCTAGCTGGTGCACAAATGTGATGGAAGAAATTTATGTGCAAGAAGCACATCATCACACAGAAATGCACATAGCATCAGTCCAGCATATCCTTTGGCATTATTTTCTACTTTTTCAATTAAGATTCTTCTTGACAAAAGGGCACTTGCATGCTTGAGCCACTCTTACCTGTAGGCTGAGAACTGTACTATGAGAAAGAACTAAATGACAGGCATGAAACGAACCCTGCATTGTACACAAACTTAGCAACAGCTAAGTAACAAGATTTTGTACACAAATCTCTTCCCTATGTTTTATTTAGTGTAATGTGCTACTCCTTGTCTAAACAGCAGTACAGAAACTGTACATGAGTGACTTCACTGCTATGTACATGACTAGCAACTGGATGACACCACTAGAGGCCCAGCCTTATGCTGTCAGTCCTAAGGCATCAGAGCTTGAGTACTTTACACTGACCTGGTTTACTCTCCTTGCGATACCACCCTTGGTCACCATTGATACAGGTGGAGCAAAGATCCCTGTAGAGCGGTTCGAACTAGAGTCTGCCGAAAGGAGACTCTTGGCAACACCACAAATGCCAGCAGGACTGCAGTGTTGCTCCTGGGGAGTGGCTTGTGTCACCTCTCTGCGGGAACAAAGTTATCACTCTTTCAAAGGAATTTCAACTTCAAGAAGACAACCCTAGAAAAATCCCACCTACCCACATAATCCCTGTGTGCCACTGGAGAACAATTCGACTTATGCCAATGTGGAAAGAAGCCACCATGTTAGGTATTGCTGAAAGGCAGGAACGTTTACTACAGTAAAACCTCGTTAATATGTACCTGCTTAAAAAGTAATTACGGTTTAAATATAGTCACAATGACTCCCCCGCCCTGTCGAGATTGAAGCTAATATATCGGCCGACCGCTTAAGCCATAGTCGCTTAATGCATGCCATTCGTACGTAGTATTTACTTTATTTTTCGGTGCGTACAAGCGTAGAATTGGTGAAATGTTGTGCGCGCAGACCATAGATAGCGAAATTGCGGCGCACGGACCTTTCCCAGACTGCAGTCGCCCCCAATAGTGACGTCAAAACATGGTAGCCATAACATGTTTCCTGCTTCCATAGCTTCTAACGCTTCCAAGTCATCGTCATGGATGGCCCTTCAGTAGCCGACATAGCTAGTGCGCGGGCCGTCATTAGGGCATTCGCAGAGAAGTGGGGCCTGATGGAGAAAATGGCTCGCGGCCTTGCCGAGTTTGAGGATGCCGTTGTTGCTGCAAGGCCGCCACGGCGGCAAGTGAAAATCAGATTTTTTGATGCCTGCTCACAAATAAAACTTCTCTGTGTGCGTGTTTCAGTGAGAATTAACACATTTTTTTTTTTTTTTTGCCGGGAAGTCTATAGCCACTCATCTGCCATTGTTGGTTAATTAATACATCGCTTAGTGCGTACCTGTTTCACGTTCCCTGCCAACTATGTATTAACAAGGTTTTACTGTACTGTGGGAGCAATTAATATTATGGCTTCTTAAAGAAATACCAATATTTTAATAAAGGTAGCCATTCTACGGATTACAAATGGTCTTCGTGTAGTGCCTTTCCTCGGTCAATCAGCGGGGCTTGTAATGACAAAATGCTACTGAGCAGCAATTTTTTTAAATATCTGTCTCCATGTTGGCCTTGAACCTGTGCCTTTTCGGTTGCAAATCAATTAAAGTGTTGTATTTCTAACAAATGAACCATGACACTTTCATTGAATTGACAGAATAGCAGGAAACTTATTAAATTTGAAGCAAGTATGCCGCTCCACTTTGTGCATGCTTCACATAGGACTAGAGCCTGGTGTTGCAAGCATTGCAATGATAATTTTTTGGGCAATAAACTGATGAATGATTGATTGACTGAAAGGAATACATTGACATGCGTACTTATTTGTCTTTTTGCGGTGACCATTTATCACTTGCCAACAATTCTTAATGATATTGCTGCTTCATTCATCCTTTATTCGCATTCAACATGGGACAAGCCAGGAAAAGACAATCCTCTCCTGTTGCTTCTCTGGGAATGTAGAGTGGGCCCTTTACTTTCTGCACTTCTTATCCCACAGAGTGAGACAGTTCTGTTGCAGCACACATGGCTCAACATACTCAGTTTTCAGTGGTACAGCAACGGTCAGTCACAGTCTCCAGTCATGGTGTGGACTGTAGCAAGTGGAACGATGTGCACATCAGTGGTTTATGATGTTACATGACAGCTGACTGTCTGATTGCCATAACGTTACCTGCTGCCTACTTCATGGTTGAAGACATGCTGCACCTGGTGCATACTTTAACTGGTTGCATTAAAAGACGATGTAATTAATATCTTGCTTGTTAAAAAAATTGAGATTCCTAATGTAAATATGGAGTCAGCAGCTAACCATTAGCCACTTAAGGAATCTTGACGACATCAGCTCATCATGAGTAATCGTCACTTTTAGGGGCGAAGCTCCTTAGGGCGTGGGTCTGTCCTTCCTCCGATGTAGTATGTAGCCACCTGTAGTTTTATGAAGTGTTCACTAGATGGCGTAAGTGTCGATCTTTCTATATATTTAAAAATATTGTCGCGAGCCATGGCAAAGACAAAGACGTTGTAGTGGGGCTGGGTCAGAGGCTCTTCTGTCAGACTGAAACCTGCTGGAACCTGTGCGCTCTGTGCAGTCTTGACTAGACAAGCGCTAGCCGTTTACTGGTAATTAAATACTCCCCGTAACATCTTTTTGGTGGAGGTTGCGGGTTCTATTCTACCCGGCCCTGGATCTTCGAAGCGGACGCCACGTTTCTCCTGCCTCCATGGCTGAGGACAGTTCGCAGTCATCGCAGCCCGCGCCCGCGGCTCCAGCAACCGTGGTCCTTTCGCAACCCCTCGACCCCGGCACGTTTTGCGGCACGGACAACAATGACGTCGACGATTGGCTCTTATTGTACGAGCGCGTCTGCAAGCACCACAGGTGGGATGAGACCCTAATGCTCGCCAACGTCATTTTTTACCTACGGGGCACGGCTCGCGTGTGGTATAACACGCACGAAGAAGAACTGACGAGTTGGGACGTCTGCAAGGAGAAGATGCGCGCATTGTTTGGTCGATCGGCCGCGCGACAAATGACAGCCCGGCACGAGCTGGCGGCCAGAGCTCAGACGTCCACGGAATCGTACGTCGCATACATCCAAGACGTGCTAGCCTCTAGTGAACGCCATCTAGTGAACACTTCATAAGTGTATATAATGTCACTAGATGGCGCTAGTTTTTCGTACAGTTGATGAGAAAACCTACAATGTAGTGCAATGGGTTACCGCTAGGGGTGTTATAATAAAAGGTGCTCGCTCTTGGTGCGCTTTCTCTTTCGCTCGGAGTCGCCGGATGGAAGACAAGGCTGCGGAGCGGAGAGCGTGGAAGGCGGCGGCGGCGCACTACAATGCAGTGCGACGGGTTACCACTAGGGGGTGTTATAATAAAAGGTGCTCGCTCTTGTACGCGCTTTCTCTTTCGCTCGGAGTTGCCGGATGGAAGACAAGGCTGCGGAGCGGAGAGCATAGAAGGCGGCGGCGGCGCGCGCTCGCAGGCAGAATCCTGCGGTGAGAGCCCGCGAGGCCGCAGCTTCACGACAGGCAGCGCGGCGGCGGCGCGAAGACCCCGTAGTGCGAGAACGAGAGGCAGAAGTGGCACGGCTGCGGCGCGAAGACTCAGGCGTTCGCGAACGCGAAGCAGTGGTGTTATCCAACCGTTATCCCTTCATTTCATGGACCACAAAGCCATGGTAATGAAGGGACTCCGCAAACCAAGCATCTAAGAAGCGTCTAAGAAAATAAAACGTATTGTATATATACACACACTGTTTCTCACGTGTTTACTTGATCATATACTGGGCGAATTACTCGGAGTATTCACGGTTTACCGATGATCCCTCCGGAGCTTCGCCCCATCATCATCATTCACCTCGTGGATATGCTGCGATTTTTTTTTTGGCTTATGACAAGTGCACCTCTGGCAAAAGACATTTATCATCATCACTCTTATTAAATATGATTTTTCCCACTGTTTGTAGATCCACTATTGTGTTCTAACCATGTTATTAAAGCATACTGCTGCATCGACATCTTCTTTCCGAAATCTTATATTGTCACTCCCTACAAATCAGAATCTACTTGACATCCATGTTGACGGTGATCACATGAGAGCATTGATTGACACTGTAGCCTAGATATCCATATTATGAGCGACAGCCTCTGTCGTCGATTGAAGAAAGTTCTAACACCTGCCAGAACATGAGCCACCCACATTACCGATGGGGTCATGGTTGTGATCGTTCAACAATATGTAAAAAATGAACCAGTATGGTACAGTGTAGACCGCTTATAACGTAAGTCGCTGGAGTCGCGAATATCCACACTATAAGCGGTACCGCACTATAACCAAAGCAACAATTTTCAAGGCCCGCACATATGCAAAACATGTGCACCGAGCCAACGGCATTAAACGAAACTTCAGGGAGCGGGCGGCGCCGGCACGGCGAAGGGCGCACGCGGAGATCGTGGAATGTGAGGGAGGAGGGCGGCAGGGAAGCGGATTTCGCCTCGGCATGCAACTCCGCCGCTTCGGTAGCGTATGTGACAGTCAAGGAATGCGGCAAGAACGTTTGCATTCAATTCACAGTCGAATCTCGTTAATTCGAATCTCGTTAATTCGAACCAAATCACGCGGCGGCGCCTCCGACCGGCATTGCTCCGGCACCGCCATAGAGTAAAAGCTTAGGAGGGACCCCCAAATGTCGCACGTGAACAAAAAACACGGCGGAAATTTTACCCTCTCTCAAATGGCAAGGTCACCGATTCTGCGTTGCGCCGGAACATGCGTGTACGTGCCGACGTCTCAGCCACGCTACCGTAGCCACGCGTAGAAAATGGCAGTGAACCCTTCTTTCTCCTTTATGCTTCCTCTACTTTGTAGTCACGTGTTGACCTTGCACGCTGCGGCTAAGGCGCAGAGGGAAGCAGCGGCGCTGTCCCAGGCCGGCCAACGAAACTGCCCCACGCCGGCAAACGCCCGCTTCCCGATAACGGCAGAAAACAAAACTTCGGGGAGCTGGCGCCGGGCCGGCTGTAGCGGCGGTGGGCGCGCACGGTGACAGTCGAAAGTGAGGGAGCTACGAGGGAGGGCGAGGGGAGCTACCGAAGCGGCGGAGTTGCATGCCGAGGCGAAATCTGCTTCCCTGCCGCCCTCCTCCATCACATTCCACGATCTCCGCGTGCGCCCTTCGCCGTGCCGGCGCCGCCCGCTCCCTGAAGTTTCGTTTAATGCCGTTATCGTGAAGCGAGCGTTGGCCGGCGTTGGCAGTTTCGTGGCCCTCGCTCGCTATGCGCGCCATGATATTTCACGATTCGCACTCAAGATCCTGGTTTCAGCCTCACTGGCTGTTCGTTCGCACCACGTGCCCTTCTCCTCCACTTCGTCTCTCTTTCTTCCTCGAGCACTCCTTGGGGCGCCCGCTTGAGGGGAGCGTTCGCCGTCTCCGCTGACTTCCGTACTCCCAGGTGGCCGCACTGTAACCGGTATTTCATTTCCCGCAACTGCACTATAAGCGATACGTGTATACATGGAGTGCTATGGGAAAATTAACGGGAGTCTGAAAAGATCGCACTATATCCGGTCCTGCACTATAAGCGGTTACGTTATAAGTGGTCTATACTGTAGTTGTTTTGGGGAAAAGTGCTCTCAAGGAGTTACAGGTGCACTGACGGGAAAATTTTGTAATGTATAATTTTTTTTATTGGATAGCTGTCAACTTGGTAATTCTGCTATAGAGCCTCAATTAATTAATGACATTCTTTTTTTAATTCAACCAGTTCAAGACACATGCCACGTGCTAAGTGGCCTTGGACATGAAAAAGGGGATTATTCACAGCACCAAAACCTGATGTGGCGGTCCTGTGCTATCAGATACCACTGGCAGGAACACACACACACTATGACTATGCTGTCGAAAGCCGAGTCTATTCAGCACTTGACGGGATTAGACAGGAGTGGGTTCCCCTGAGTTTCCGAGAGAAGTGCGTATGTGGAAGGGCCAATTTGGCAGCTTTCGGCGACAAGTTCATTGTATGGCCTCAACAACCACATGGGGCTGATTGGCGCGCTTGCGAGTTGTTTGCAATACCACGTGACCCCCACCTACATATTAGGTGACGTGAATAGTATCCTATTTTACGTCTGAAGTCATGCTGCAATTGGCAAATGTTTTGAACAGATCAATAAAAGGTGCTGTAATTAATTACTTGTGGTGCTCAAGGAACTGAGGCTTCGTTATGGTGTTGACAGCGACCTCAAAAGCAAGAGAGCGGTACACTAAATATTTGTGTCAGTACTCCCTGAACCCCTCGGGGCTTGGTGAAAAAATGCAGTCTGCGGATAAGCATACGCTGCTGTGAAAGTCTCAGCCAAATTTAGCATCCGTGTACGGCGCGTGGAGCTCACAAGTGGAGTGTGAAGTCACATATTTCTGAAACACTCTCTTTTCAAATGACGCCTTCTCCTCAAACTCTTTGAAGCTGTCGGTGGCTTACATATGTCATCATATGCAAGATTCCCATAGACTGCTACTATTGTCTGACTAACTGACGTCAATCAAGAAGGGTGTTTGGATCAGTCTGCTTCTTCCTACTGTCACTGTGTATATTTATTGACGCAGTTTAATAAACAACCTCAAGTAACAAAAAATTTGCTTTCGTAATTTGATAAGACTAACACACTTCCGGAAGAAGCCCATTATCGTCTGCTCATGCCGGCCGTGCCCGGCTGCGTAGGAATTAAACTTTGGCCACCCTGCTTATTGGTGTTGTAGCCGTTGGGTCGCACTAATTTCGATTAGTTTACAACACTCAACTAGCCTGAAATCACGCGAAACTTAAGGTCAGAGTAACACTTGCCAGCGCGTGCTCCCTCCTGCAGGTTGCTCCTAGCTAGACGCCTTGGTAGAAATTGCTTCGTATTGAGCTACAGTAAAACCTCGTTAATACGCTTACGACGTAGTTACGGTTAACACGTAGTTGCTACAGTTCCTCGGCCGAGCCCCCATTGAAACCAATGTATTGGTTTCAATGGGGGCTCCGTCGCGTGTGCGTGTGGACTGCCTTTAACAACAGTTTGCGGCATATGGAATGTACGAGAAAAGCTAAGGAGCTGTGCTGCATCCAACATTAAGAGGTGCCGCTTGAGGGGATCAGCCTTTCCCGAGGTTGAAGAGGCTTTGGGGTTATGGCTGAAAAATGCCACGGCGCAGAACTTGCCAGTCAGCGGCCCCCCGCTCGCCGAAAAGGCAGAAATATTTGCCAGTCAAATGAAGTGCAATAACTTTTCTTGCAGCAACAGTTGGCTAGCAAGGTTTAAAGCGTGCCACAACGTAAGAGCGAGGGTGGTGTGCGGAGAGGCAGCACATGCAGACCACGAAGGTGCTGCATAATGGCAGAATGGGCCGCTGCCGGCGACTCTAGCCAACTACGCCATGGAAGACGTCTTCAATTTGGACGAGTCGGCACTCTTCTACCGACTTCTGCCCAACAGAACGCTGGCGTTCAAGGGCGAAAATTGCACTGGTGGCAAGCATGCCAAAGAAAGGCTGTCGATTGCTTTCGCGGTCAACGCGACAAGAACCCAGAAGCTACCACTGCTTGTTATACTGCTCGCAATGGAGCGCAGCAAGACGTACTCCATCGACATGTTAGGTGCAATACACCTGCTAGCCTACTCGTGGCAGCAGCTGGAGTCCGCCACAGTGGAGAACTGCTTTGCTCGAGCAATGTTCGTTGTCTTCTGCGATGTTCTGCGACAGCCTGCTCACAGAGGTGTTGGAGCGTCAAGGTAGTGCCGAGGCTCTGCAGTTTGAATCCTTCCGTGACCTAGACAGTGACGTGGCAACATCTCCTGACCTAACAGACAGCGAGATTGTCGCCGCTGTTGTGCCTTGTGAAGTTGAAAATGACGAGAACGACGTTGAAGCGGATCCGGATCCAGGTCCGTCCCTGACGGCAGTTGCTGACGCTATGGCTGTGATGAGGGCATTTGCCGAGAAAAAAGGCCTCATGCCGAGGTTGGCCCGCGGTCTCTCAGAATTCGAGGATGCTGTTGTCGCTGCAAGGCCTCCGCGGCGGCAACTGACACTCACCGACTTTTGGTCAATTGCTTCTGAATAAAGCAAGCTGTGTACTGTGAACATTACTCATTACTTTTTTCTCACTTTTGAAAGGTAAGTCGTGGCTAATTCGTGGTTTTTGGTTAACCGGTTAGCACGTATTTTTCCCCACGTCCCCGCCAACTACGTATTAACGAGGTTTTACTGTATCCATCGGTCAAGCTGGTGCAGGACAAAGCTGGTCCGCACCACGAAGCATGGCCAGACTAGAGGTAACACGAACGTGCACTCCAGCCCTGTCGTCCACAAAGCAAACGCTGCGCATATGCACTACAGTTGCATGTAGCTGCGGTCTGCTACATAGCGCAGATACCGCAGGGTGCTGTGACACTGAGAACACTGCAGCTCACTGAGGACAACCTCGTTTGGCACATCGTAAGCACCAAAATCAGAAATAGTGGCATCTATGTGGACATCCAAAATAAAATGTTAACAGTGCGTCACGGTGACGTTCAGTAGGCGGGGCGTGGTGGGCATGCCCCGCTCTACCGTAGCCTTCACACTGCAAGGCATTGAAGAAAGACTGGGAGCACCGCGAAGGGGATCACAGGCGATCTTTGACTGCCAATAACCCCGCTTCTGCTGAATGCATTGAAGTACTTTTGCAGCAAAGTATTTCTGAAATACAGTAAAACCTCGTTAATACGGATTTCACGGGACCGAAAAACATGTCCGAATTAACCGAATGTCGAATTATTGAGGGTATCAAGAAAACAATAAACAAATGTTTACTATGTCAACAAGCTATTATTTACTGAACGAATCAGTAAATTCTGTTGCTATTTTGCACAAATGCAATGCGGAAGCTGCAATTCTCATCTCGTGACTGATTAGCTCTCGCAGCGGTGAAGGCCTCGTGACTTCCTTCACAGCACGGCCGCGGTGCGCGTCTTCACCTGAGACACGCTTTTCACTACCGCGCGCACATCCCGATTATTTTTTCGCCAATGTCACCAGGTCACCGCCCATCTCGATGCAGACGGTGCTCTTCATTCCTCGACAGCTTTGCACTGAGTAAAAACGAAACTATTGTTTGCCGCAACCGCGGCCGCTGTCGACGCGATCATGCACGGCGACCTTGCGGTTCTGAAGGCACTGCACTGAGTCAAAACTAAAGTACTTTTTGCCGCAAGCACTGCGGAAGAAACCGCGGTCGCTATCAACGCGATCATGGATGGCGACTACGCAGTTTTAAAGGCACGCGGCTGACGCGCGTACCGAGTCAAAAAGAACTACTTTTTGCTGCAACCGCTATCGACACGATCATGGATGGCGACTATGCAGTCATGAAGGCATGCGGCCAACGCAGTGCTATGCGCGCCGGCAAACGCAACAATAAAAGCTTTAAAGGCTCAAATAGGCACGAAGCGTTCTGGCGTTTCTGTCATTTCCATACGATTTCCACTGATGGCTATGGAGACGCGAACTCCGTCACTTAGTTTCGGTGGACGCTAACGCCGTTATGGCGTTGCACATTTGCGATGCTCCACGCTCGCCGAGCTCCGAGAGTCGTCCGAATTAACCCGATGTGCGGCCAAATACATCCGAATTAACGAGAGTTTCACTGCATTAAATAATGCATACGCCTGCTGGGACCAAAGGACGTGTCCGAATTAACCCATTTTCCAAATTAACGAGGTTCGAATTAACCAGGTTTTACTGTAGTCTATTTTAAATTCAAATGCATTTCTCAATTTCGATAAAAAGTGGTTCAGGGCCCCTTTAAATAAAAAGAGAGAGACAAATTTGTGCCAGTAGTGCTTCTCCTTTAAATTGAGACATGGAGCTGGAATCCACACACGTCTGCACTGCACTATACCTAGCACCTCTAGCCATGATTATGGCTGCAATTGTGCATCAAAGAAATTGATCTTAACAAGGTAACTGATAAGATGCCTTTGCTTGATGGCTTGCACAATGTACTAGAAATAAAGACAGGTTCCAGTGCGTAAAAAAAATGAAAAGAGGTGCAGTGACAAAGGATGACAAAAAAGATACAGCATTCTACCTTTTCTGTCAACCTTTTGTCACTGCCCCTTCTTTCATTTTTCTTACGCACTGGAACCTGTCTTTTTCTAAATTCCAATTAGGCCAACTCTCTGCCTTAAGTACTAGAATTAACCTGGATTCAGGTTCAATACCCATTCATGTACAAGTGCATCCACAACATGCCTTAGTGCCTTTTCATTAAAGCCACTAGTTTATTATTTATAATGCCCCAGCAACCAATATAGCCGAAAAGGCGAGCACATTCAGCACTTCAATAAAGGAGTACTACAAAGAAATACCAAGTATACTTGTAGATTACATTTTTTAAAAACTAAGTAGGTCAGTTTTACCACGACTGGTAAGCCAGAAAGGAATAAAAAACTGAAAGAAAAGTGGCAAAAACCACCTTGAAATTTCAACAGCAGATCGCTGTGATGTCATGGATTTTGACAGCACTTTCTTGAGATTAGTCAACTCTTTATCTATACAGATATCCCGCTGTGTGCAGAAATAAGCAGAGACTCAACTCTGAAAGTCAGCCAAAATAAGCAACAATACAGTGAAATCTACGATGTCCCACTGATGTCATCGGTGCCAGTTTGGATGCAAAATTAAAAAGGGGGAAGATTGGCTTTAATGTTTTTGGCTAGTTATCGCCATTTTTTTCAAAGGAAATACAAATATAGTTCTGAAAGAATTCTCTGCCAGGCTAGAATGTATGCCCTTTAAACTGCTGTATCAATAAATCCTCCCACACACAGTTCCCCCCCACACAGATCAGTGAACTCACTTGATCAATGCGCGCAGAGCAGTCTGTAGGTTGTGAAAATCTGGACCCGAGCGTGATGCCAAGGGTGTCTCAGATGGTTGTGGGGCATCCCCCAGCGTGGCTTCCTCGGACACAGCGAGAGGTGAGGCTCCCGCCAGGGCCCTGCATGGCGACTGGGGTGGGGGGCTGGCACTGGCACGACTGGATGAAGGGCTGCCAGAGCAAGGGCTGCCCCCCAGTGCACCCAGCCATGACTGCTCCTCCTTCACCGTCATGTGGAGCATGCGCACCAGCATCGAATTGGGCTCGTGCAGCAGACTGCCACTATCCTGAAAGGCACACCAGAGCAGTCAACATCTTGCGCATCATGCCCCCACTCCTAGTATGACAGAAACTGAGACTTTTTTGGCAAGACTCTTGCATGTGGAAACAAAATGCACTAAAGGGAAAAACTTTCATTCACCGAAGCGTAGTATGAAGCTACAAAGGAAATCCAGATGGTGTGTGAAAATGCTACTGCACGCCATGGGAAAGAGTGCACAGGCTAGTGATTTCAGCTGCACTGAGTGTTAACAGATAAAAACAACCAAAATACAGAAAGGCATAAAACTCGACCTCTGCCACAAAGTGACAGATATTCTATCATGAGTTGTCTGGACTAAATGTCTATGTTCTTCCTCCACAATGCTGTACTCCATATTTAAAATTAACCCTGTTCTACAAAAGATTCAGAAGTACCTCTCAGTGCTTTGTACATGCACTATATATGGAGCTCTACCACTTAATTAGGAATAATGCTAATACCTTGGCCTGAACTGTTGCCCTGGCAGTTAGTGCCAATATCATCAGAAGCATGCACTACTTGACTGAGCCACAGTTTCTGTTAGCTCATTTCTGAGCACAGAGTTCAATTTAGGCACACATGCATTATATTTAGCAGTTGACCTCCTTTCCATCACTATATATCAGACAATTATATTTCAATGTTTCATGTTCACTGCGGGAACCTTTGTATTAAGGTCTTTGTAGCATTTCTGGTGGACCACTATGTCAGTTGAGCAATGAAAATTACATTCATCACATCGAAACCTCTAGTAGCAGCAGAAATAGTAAGCAAGGTAAAAGACAAAAACATGAAAAACTGACTAGTGCAAATTGCCAAGGAAATGGGATGCTTTCAAGAAACGTAAGAATTTGAGAGGACTTTTTAGGGACCCCCCCCCTAGCTGGTACATACATACTCAAGCTAAATAAGGAGCGACTACAGGCTGTACTGATGCCTAAGCGAGCAGAAACTGGTAAGGGTTTTACCTTTGGCACAATTTGATGGATTCATGTATTTAGATAATTTGATGGACATCATGTACTTGAAGCACCGCAAGATTCAAATACATGATGTCAATAAGTACAACCTGTTGTGCGACCTTTATATTTATTATTTATTTATTTATTTAGATAAATGCAATGCTCAATGCCAGAGTCCCTGGAAAGGTGTGGAATGCAGCAGCTAGAGAAAATAATTTTAGGTAGTTTGTTTTGTACCACAGAAACGCTTTTGATCATGAGAACATGATGCAGATTTCTCTGAGCGACCCATTGAAGCTAACATACAGGTATAATAAATTACTTGAGGTACATACATTTGGTGATATAGTGAAATACAAGCTTGAAGATGAGAGTTCAAACAATTGAGGTGCTACAGTGGCAGTTGGAACAAGTGGCAGACTGAACAACTTTTGTGATGAGGCATATAATGAATTATATGTAGAATAACCACTCCTATCACTCAAATATTGCCTCCTGTGCCACATTTTCACATGAGAATTTTGTACACCCAATGCTGACATGGCCAAGATATTTTTACCGACTAGCACGTTTAAAACAGGCTGTCGCTTCGCATGTTACTATATTTCATCTTGAGGCATAAATTATCATGGTAGTTTGGCAAGGTGCAATGTTTTTGTTTTGTTTTTTTACCTTCTTTCTTGCTGCCCTTTGACATTTGCATGCTTCACTGTCTTCACCTTGAGGCTTAAGTGCAAGCAGCCTGGTGCCCAAGTTTTGCTTGGGCATCCCATGCTCACTCAACCTATTGCTCATCCACCTGGACCTTCTCTGCTCATTTACTCCATTAGTTTTTGCACACGGAGCAACCATGGCTTCTTCCCGTAGCCTCATGTGCCAGTTGCACAGTGACCATGTGGTTATCCCAGCTGTCACTATGGGTGGTAGTCACTGACTTCCTACACCGAAAGCTTAGGCTGGCAACAAAGTTAAAACCAGTTACCATCAGTAATCAATCAATCAATCAATCAATCAATCAATCAATCAAACATGCACTGTGCACTAAGTGCCCACCAACTTACCATGGTGCATGCTTGCCATCAGCTGGGTCCTTAAAAATAGGCCTAGCAATGAGGCAACTAAGGGAAAACAGTGTTCAGGTGTGGCATGAAAGCTAAGCAATCGTTAAAAACAAAGTTTCACGGCTATGGTGCTTTGCTTACATCAAAATACATTCCTGGGCAAGAGTTTACCAGCAGGAGCTACCATATTTACTCGAATCTAACTGCGCTCTTTTTTCCCGACAAAATGGGTCCAAAAATTGCGTGCGCATTAGAATCGAATACGACCATAAATCTGCGTTACCATATTGCTATCAGCATTTCAATATGGCCGCCTCGTACACGCTTCGAGCTTAGCTGCTGTAGCTAACTCCATGTGCTGTAGTACGTTTGCTTAGGCATTAGTCTACCGTCTGTCTTCCCATTTTCTGCGTTTGCTCTATCAGCATGAAGTGCCAAGTTCATCATTATGCTGCATTTAAAAGGAAAGTTGTATGTGCGGGGACGGACGCAAATCGGGCCGCATCACCGGCGTTCAGAGGACCCTAAACTTGCGTGCGGGACTGGCGCATACAGGAGAGGATTCTCTTTTCTTAGAAAGTTGTATGTGCGGGGACGGACGCAAATCGAGCCGCATCACCGGCGTTCAGAGGACCCTAAACTTGCGTGCGGGACTGGCGCATACAGGAGAGGATTCTCGCCAGCAAATCAACACGGAAGGGTTTCAGTGGACCGAAGCGACGCATTCTGCTATGATCCACTTCGGCGATACGATCGCCTCGGCCCTATCTTGAAAGCGATCTGCGACGGGGAGAGAGTCCGCCGCGCGCTGTGTTTTCGCCGCTTATAGTTGGCGTTGAACCGAGAGGCGTGCTAGCATGAAGGTCAATACACTCGCCACTGTGCCGCGCTCCGTCACCCCAACGTTTTGACAGCGAGTTTCCGCGGTCATCGAGTGAGATGTGTTCATGTTTTCTAGTGCGCGTGTGACCCCTTGCTTGTTAATTTAGTTAGTAAGCGAATGTTTACAAGTTCATCCGGCCGATAAAACTACTATCCTTACTCCGTACAGCTGTCTACTAATTTGCTATCGCAATCGACGCTTTGTCCTTTCGGGCAGAACTGCGACTTTTTTTTTTTTATTATTCCTCACAACATAGTGCATTGAGAGTAAATCTTTTTTTTCCAAATGAGAGAAAGTTGTATTTCTGTATGAAAACATGAGGTGCGCTATACTGTAATGGATTTTTTTCTCTCTCTCTCGTCATGGAAAATGGGTGCGCGTTACAATCGAGCAAATATGGTATAGCGCCATTGGGCGAATTGCTTGTACTGATCGTGAGGCTCTCACATTCGCTAGGTACAGGTGCTGCAGGCGGTGATAAGCATGATGGCTCAATAGGTGCTGTCCAAATCGTATGCTTAGAGCAATGGCTACCTCAGAGTAATAGAAGCCAATGGTACATAGCCTGCGGCATTGAAAGAAGGCGGAGATATAAGCAGGTATGGTTCTGCGTTATGGTGTATCATTTTTCACAGGAGTAAAACAGGTCAGAATGCCAGGAGTTAGTCCCATGTTCGATCCCGGGATGAAACTGTGAAGTTTTCTTTCCGAGATATCCGTATGGGTTTCCTTGTAGCTTCGTGCTACAGTCGGGGCGATAATTTTTTTTTTTATGTAACCTCCTCCACCTTGCGGGAATCTGCAGAACTGATTTGCCATATGGGACAAACTACATGCATGCAAAGTTTTTTTATTTAATTTTATTTGCATGCCCCATCTAACCCAGTTTGGGGTAGTGGGAGTGGTCAGCACGAGCACAGTGCAATGCTCGTGCTTCTCCTTGGAGACATTGCCTCGCTGATCATGGTAATCCCGGCACCAGGTAAGTATATTTACATATACTGCTATCTCATTATGAGGAGGCTTAAGGCTAGGGAAATTATTGGGCAGGAACTTGTGCTACCCAGGGTTGGCTCCTCCCGATATTGAACATGTTGCATTTTGGCATAGCATTGGGGCAATTTTCCCTACAATTTGTAGTTTCACATAGTGCATTGATGATAGAATGCAGATTGGGGCAAATGGCACAGTACTCCCACCACTTGATTGTGCTTCATACCAATTCCTGTCCCTGGCGATGGAAAGAACCTTGTGGAGGTCTCTACGTGCAACAGTAAAAGACCACGTGCTGCACACTAGACTGGTTAGGCTATCCGCGTTCATGCAGCACTGCACTACACATGCCCGAATTATGCTACCAGGTGTTACACCAGACTGAAAACACAGTTTGGAATGTACAGTCAGCCACAAATGCTTACGGACCACGGCATTTAAAAAAACATTCAATTTCCAACCAGCCTGCAACAGTAGTCAGTAAAAGCAAACATCACAATGTTGTTCGCACATACTGGTAGAGGCTGTACATGCGAATACTAGGCTGCGTTGTGAGGCTGCACAGATATTCAGCCTTTTCTTAGATTTCGTGTTCCGTATAATTTTGTGGTCGACTGTACTATGACAAGACGAAAGCACAGCATGTAAGTTACTTTACCTAAGTTATCCGATTACAAACAAGCATTAAAGGATGAGGACAGCAAGGAAGGCATACACAAATTCACTCTCTTTGTCTGTTAGCATTTACATCCGATAGTCCAAAACAAACTCATGATCCCCACTTTTAGATGATCCACTTTTTGTAGCTAAAAAAAAAGAAAGAATGGCAGCTAGCTGTAACTACAAGCATTCCAGGCAGGTATCACAAACCTGAGCGATGTCTCGTACAGTAGAAGACACAGAATCGTCATGCTGGTTCGTCGTGTCCAAAGTGCAGTCAAGTGTACTGAGATTAGACTCCATCCTGTGGGACTGCTCACACAATGCACTTGCAAGCTCACTCAGTTCCGAATAGGGTAAATCTCGGTAAGATGATACTGGATCGTAATTCACTGGCTGACCAGACAGCTGGCCATAGTGCTCTTCCTTTACACCTGATGATACTGGTCCTATTGGCACCTGAGACCCTGCATACACACACAAGACCACATTTGAAAAAAACATTATGAACTACCTCCAGAATGTATAACAATTCACAACAGTGATTAAAAGCACATCAGAGCAAGAAATAACAAGCATAATGAACAAGAAAATAGCCTTCTACTTTAACTTAAATTTTTTTACCCAATGTTACCAAGCAAGTATTTCCCTAGCTGTGTCACCAATGCTGTAAGGAATCATGAGAATGTATAGGGACTGTACAGCACCTAGAGGGGGCACAGTGGCAGATCACGAATGGCCAGTCCAGCATTACATTGCATACATGTTGCTTGCTGCCTCTACTAACCCTGTATTTTCCAATGTGCAATCATGACTTTTGCATACACAATCAATAGTTCCCACCGTCTTGACATTGCAGGGACCTTAAGAGCTAAAAACAACCAAACAAATAAAACTGGGCAAAATAAACTGCTTTGCATGCCTCCTGGAAAACAATGAAGATTCTTAATATAGCATTCTAAAATGTTCATGTCTACAGGTAGTAACCCCTTGCTTCAACACTGCCATAATGTGTTTTTAAAACAGGCAGTAGATGCTTGTGACCTGGTTAATATACAATGTCAGTTTAGGCGCATAAATGCAGGCACAGTCTTGGAATGTGAACTATAAGCGTGACAAGCATGAAGCTGTGCTAGCGCACATCAGCACAACATCGAAACAGACTAGCAAAGCTAATGTGCATTGCAATACTTGTGGCATGCACATTACATTGCAGCAAAGTCAGTACAGGCATAGTCCATAACAAGCATAAAGGCACCTGCGTTGAAAGCTGCCAGCGCAGTTTTGCAGCACTGTCCTCACTTATTGCGCATCAACTACCAGCTGCAAAGGCTTGATATCATGTATACATCAAACAATTGGGAAGAGCAGAGTTTCGTAGCTGCAGTTTTTCTTGTTGGTATGCAAACTGGTTAGCATTTCATCTGCATGCAAGCTAAATGTCCCTGTACATGTGATAGCTGAATAAGCCGTATGATGGTAAGCCGTAAAGCATAGATGTAGCAGATGACAAGAAGTAAGCACAACACTCACACATTGTGATTAAAGCCTTGTAATCACAAATGCTTGCAGATATCCATCTGCTGTAACGACACTGCGGTATTCTCTAGTCGAAGTACACTCAGTGACAGCTGTAGCTGGTGACGTAATGTTAGAGGGGGTTATGAATTCTAAGCTTAATTTTCTTTGTCAACTTTTGCATTCTGGCATCTTTCAAAGAGCTTCAGAGCAGTTTTCCAAGCAATGAACTTTTTTTCCATCCATGCTCTTCAAAGGTTCTTATCCATCCATGTCCTCAGTTCCATCCACAACTTCAAAAGTTGTTTTACTTAGAATGTGGATGCCATGCATTGAAAGACTTAATTTTTATTTACATTCACACATTTTAATTCAGTGTCATCAAAATTCAACATATGTAATAGGGAAAATAGAACTGCAGCTAATGAGCCTACAGCAAATCTGAACACCAAGACCCATCCCTCATCATTTAAATGAGATCAATTTTTAAGGAACTTAACATCGTAAGAGTATTTCTTGTTGGGCTATTTGGTTAAACACGGCCATTAGAAGAGGGGTACAAATTGACCAGCATACACAAGAGAAAAACATACCAAACGAGCATTTGAATACAGCACACTAAAAACTTGCTCATCTTGTCTGTCCGTCTCTGTATATGTGTATCAATTTGCATTCTCTTCTAATAACCAGACACCGACAATCCGGTTCCTGCTCAAGTGTGATGCCAACACTTTCTCTCTAGGCAATAATTTGCTTAATTTATGCAAAAAGTTCACAAAGAGAGCTTTGTTGACAGCATGAATGCTGCCCTTGCTTGCAGTCATCTGCTACATCTAGCACACGAGTTAACTTGACAGCATGCCAGGGTGGTACCACCATTTTGCTGCATGCTCCCTATAGCAAAACACAGCGTCTTATTCCAGCCGTTGCTACACTGTGACAATACAGCAGGTGCAGAGTTCACAAAGAAAGCTGAGTCATGTGTTCAGATTTTCTGCCACGTCAACAGCCTTTGAGAGCTCAATACAAATTTGCTCATGTGATGGTGAGAATTTAATACTAATAATAATAATAAGCATTTAATAGTGATCCGGGTGACAACATAGGCAGAGCACCAATCGAACCACTGACGAAGCATCAAAAGGAAAAGAATCCAGATAGAGTTGTTCCCGGCTTTAGTTCTCGCATTTAAAAACTGCTGAGGTATGAATATGGCTCATGCGCTGTGTAAACAAAATAGAATACCAAGATGCATGCAAAATAGAATGTTATCATTACTCCTCAAATCACAGTTGTTGCACAAAAAGTACAACCTACATAGCCCAAATGGTGAAGAAAATACTGGGTAACACACATAAGTCTTCATGCAAATCAATATTCATTTCCTTTATCACAATCACATAGTAGCCGCTCTGATAATTACTGAATTGACTTTTTTCTTTGTTTTATTAGCATATGGTATTACTGTTGTATTATACACCAAGCAGATGCAGTGTATTTTGTATTATCTTTGTATTTGATGTACTTGTTTCATTGTTTCCCCCAATAATGCCCATGAGGGTGCTGTAGAAATTTGTATAAGTAAATAAATAAATAAATAAATAAATAAATGACTTATGCATGCACTTCAGTTATCACAAGTGCTCAGTTCAAGTGATCAGTTCTCATTGCTTGGCTGCTCACTACAATTCTGTGCAACAGGGTTTGCTTCAGCCATTATCCAGGCTTAAATGGTTCACACCAAATGCCCAGCCCTATATTGCTACTCAAACAAAATAGGTTGCTTGAGATGACTGCACTAGTTCTGTGGCAAATAAAAAAGCACAAGCTTACCTTTTGAGATGTAGTCAGATGGCAAGTTACTCGTATCAGCTTGGGGGCGGTTGGTGATCTTGCCCATGTCAACATTTGGAGAGGTTCAAACAGCTGAGAAATAAAGAAGGGGGGGGGGGGGGGTGGAAAGGAAAAACAACAACAAAAAACTCAGTAAAAAACCAACACTTTATTTCTAAAAAGATTTAGTACATTCACATCGATAAACATATCTGACTGGGGGAACCAGCACAATGTACTTAAATATGCTGAAAACAGGACGAAGGTTAAGGCCATTTGAATGTGTTGACATATGCCTCAAAATGTAAGTCAGAAAATAGATGCTCAGTGAATTAAACTGGAGTGGTCTTGAGCAAGTTTCATATAGCCTGCAAAAAGTAAGTGTACAAGTATGAGTTATTGAATCCAGGCAGCAAATTGCATTGGTAAAACGCCTCCCATCTAATGAGTATGCACTCCTAAATTGCAGTGGCTACACATCATGTAGGTAAAAATTAATTTGACCTAGTTAATGCCAGCCTAACAAAAACATTTCTGCAAACAAAATTTAGCACTTTTATCATAACCATATTGAAGCCACATTACACAAATAGTGGGATACCTACATGTGAGAATACCTACAGGTAAGTATTAAAAACCTTTCCTGGACAGCACTTAGGAGTGACAGGGATGACGGAGAGGCTTGAATTATAGCCAATAATTTTTTTTTTAAATATTTTCCACAAAAGCTTATTTACTGCGAGATTCGTAGTGTTGCCTGAATTATTTGTGCATACAATGCTGCAGCAGTTTCACACTCCTCTATTAACTCTGCCAAGAGGCATTGAGAATGTATAGCAAGGCCGATAAATAGGTCACTTCCCTAATTATTCTCTTGGACAATATGCACTAGAAAGGCATAGATAAGCAGGCTGACTGTGTGGCTGCTCAAAGAGGTCTCGTGCCTGTAAACAAGCTTCTGATCTGTGGCTGCATCACTCAACAGCACGCCTGGCAACAGAAGTGGCGAGTCCCGCCACCTCAGGCGTATTTACTAGCGACCCGTTATCTGGTTGACCAGAAAACATAAACACCAGACGAAAGACATTGCCGTGACAATGAACTCCTGGCAGTACTGGAAGCTGGTCGCTCTCATGCATGCTCAGGGGGCCTCACTTGTACTTTGCTCACAAAAAGTTTGGCAAAGAGTGAGATACCACAGAATGAAGCCTATCTGGCTAGGAGAGGGAAAGAGGCACCCTGTGCTAACATTGCCAAAGCACTTTCAGATTGGAGAGCTGTCTTGGCACATCCACGAGACGAGGGTTTACACAGCTGACTGAGCGCTACGCTAGTTGTAAAAGTGAGGCACTTAAAACGTGGGCCCAGTGCTGGCTTTCGAACAGCTAGAACACAAGAAGCATAAAACTTGACTAGAAACTGAAGAAAGAAATCAAGCTGTAGAATTATACGTAAAAAAAAAAAAGAAACTGCAAGCACATGTAAAATGTAAGCAGTGCCAATTATAGCAACCAACCCCTAAAAATGAGTAGGCTGAGTATTTCCAATTCAATCAAACTGGGCAAAGGCAGGTTAAAACTAACAAGTTTAAAAAAAATATCTTCTAAAATGTTTTAGCAACCGACAGTTCCATATTGTGTAAACAAATCATGTGTACTCATAAAGCCACTGTGAAGTAGTGCTTATCCATAGTAGTTTAGCTTGTAATATGCGACTATGATCATGTTTCCCCATGGTTGTATTAACACAATGCTTCTCATAGCAAAAATAATAAAATAAGTTCTCATAGCACTGGTTACTGATGCCATGTGTAAAGTAGCTTTGATTCATAAGTGTACTGGCATGAGCATGTATATAAAAAATAAAATATTAAATTCGCACATATATGCAACTTCGTGCACAAAGGCACTGGAAAAACTTCAAAATAAATCCCAAGTCAACAGAAGAAAGAGTATGTTCAGGCAATGGAATCTCACCACACAGATCGAAAGTTAATATGCCTCGCTCTACAGCTGATACTTGCAAACAAGAATGTTGCTCGTCCACATGGTCACAAGCTTTCTGCGCAATTGCTAATAAGACCTAAAGAATGTGACAGACAAACTCCAACAAACAAGAATGCCCAAAAGCCTTGGGTCAACTGACAAGACCCCAGCTGTGCCCACTCAAGCACCACAAGTATGTGCAGTGGCATCCCAGCCATCACCACTCAGTCTCCATCACTTTAGTGGTAAGGATAAAAGAAACAGGACTCCACAGATAGCCCCAGCCTTATCAGAAGAGGCTTCCTCCAAGCACATGATGTGGCACCAGAGACAAGATTACAATGATGGGCAAAAGACAAACAACGAAAACAGCACAGACTGCCACCCAAGCCACACCATACTACATGGTTGTCCCTTATGCGGCCAATGACACTATCCGGAAGCAAATCGGCAGTTGCTACTACTGACATACGACAAGGAAAAAAAAAGCAAGAAAGAAAGCATGCCCAACAAGCAGAACCACGCAACATTTCCATATATGCTTTCCGAAGTTCTCAACTTGCGAAGTTATTCTTTAGTTGCAAGATACATCGGACAAGGAAGAAAAAAAAGCAAGAAAGAAAGCATGTAACAAGTAGAACCACGCAACATTTCCACATATGCTTTACGAAGTTCTCAACTCGCGAAGTTATTCTTTAGCTGCAAGATAACTTTTTTAAAGTGCATTTATTTTCTTCACTTGAACACTATGAAACTGTGACTGCACGAGAGTTTTGTTGCATAAACTGTAGACATAACTTTAGTCCCCACATGCAAATAAAAGTCTAAACTTTCTTGTCTAGTAGCTGTGGAAACCTGAATTAGGCCTGGTCTCAACAAACTTCACCAACACAACAGTAAGCTAAGTTGGCAAGCTGAAGAATAAGTAAAAAAAAAAAGAAAAACTTAGAAGTTGGTACACTTAATCTATATATATATATATATATATATATATATATATATATATATATACTGATTAAATTTTGTGCCTGCATGCAAAAACAAGATGACAGCAAGATGTTTCATACTAGTGTCACACATGCACTTTCGACCACGATGGGCTCATCTGCGCAACCTACGGATGGGAGCCAATCGTGATCGAAGTGCCCAGTGTGACCGGGGTTTCCGTGCTGTCCGAGATTACTCTTGAAATTAAACAGAAGCATTGGTTCAAATACATTTCTAGTTAACCTATAAATGATTTGACCAGGAATTGAGTTCCCCCCCCCCCCCCCTTTTTTTTTTTCAACCCTCACGGATCCAAATAAAGATCAATAGCACAGGAAACAAATGAAACCTAAAATGCGAGCAAGTGCTAATGATTTTCTTTTCCATGAAACCTTTCCTGGAAGTCATAGTTATGACATGCTACAAGTAATTATTCATAGCTGATGGTTGTCATTAGAGCAACAAAGTGCAAAAAAAAAAAAAAAAAAAAAAAAAGGTCTCCTGATTTTGACAGTTCCTTTGCTGCTTTCATAAAAGTAAAGAGCCATGCAGTTTTTATCAGAGTACAACCAGCGCCTCCTGGTACAACCAGGTACAACCAGGCACTGGTATAACGCATTTGTTACAGTTAATATACTGCAATGTCGTATTTCGTTGGAGATCTTATGTTACGACTAAACGGGAGTAAAAAAAAAAAAAAATGCTAGAGAAAAAGCAATGCTAGCTCGCTCGTAAGAGAAGTTTACGAGCTTGTTAACAACGCACTCCACTTGACGTTTCTTGACTGTAAACAGTGTCAGGCCGCTCCAAAGCATCCTAAGCAAGCAGTGCAGCTTGTGCAGCTGCGGGGCTCTTCACCCCGTATCGCTTTATTGCGGACGGTTGTTGCCCTCCTGATATTCTGACATAACACGAACCATTAAAAGAGTGCCCCGTCCCGTATACGTACTTTCGCCCTCGTTGTAGGGTGACTTATCCCCGATTAGTTAACATGTCATCGCTGTTCAGGAACCTAGCGATACGATATGACAAGCACACAGGACAGGACGCCGAACATCCATCGGAAGCTCGAAGGCGACAGACGTAATAAGAAACGCGTTCGATCGCTGCATTTCCTGTCCGTGCGCCAAGACAACAGCCGAGCAAAAACAGAGCAACACGACGCGTCACCACACTTCGCTTGACTCGGCTTGCAAGGGAGATGGAGCGTGATCAAAAAGTGCTTCGGGCGAGAATCTTAGCGCTAGACGCTTCTACACTTAACACTTATCGCAGATAGCAACACCGCGAGATTAAAAAACGTGACGGAAGATCGAGTAAAAGGGGCATATCGAACACTGCTTCTGTTTTCCTGTTTTTCTCAGCTCACGGTTCGCGTATGTGATTGTTCTGCGGCAACTAGACCAAAGGAGCTCGGAGAGCCACCATAAATAGCGGAACGAACCAAAAAACCACGCAGAAAAAGAAATAGAAGAACATGGATAGCTAAATGCACAAGCAACCAAGCAGAAAAGAGAACGCAGACCCGTCACAGCCACGATTCCTATTTTGAGACAAGGAGGTAACATCCCGACTCATTAGACAAAACTGTTCGTTCACAACGAAGTTACTGGATAAATCCTTCCTGCAAATTCATAGCTGAACGTCAAGAACGCCAGCACAGTCATACACATAACAACACAGGTCAACTCGAGCAGACGCAAACCTTACCACTTCTTGTATGTGACCTGTACGGACTCTCATGGCAAACGAAGTGAGGCAGCATCGACAGCAATTACAACAAACACTCATAAGTTCGGGAGTGTTTGTTGCTGAGTGCAACGTAGCAGGACTAGGCGGCCTCATTCAAGCAAAAATAACCAATATCAATATAGTTATTGCTACGAGGCTCGACGCCATTATGGGTCAAGATCCCAGAAACCCTCACCTCCAATCCACGCGAGCGACGCGCAGTTCCTTCCCTGATGTCGTCTTCTTCTCGATATCGTGACACAGTATTCCAAATTTTGGCTTTCATGTAATCAGGTTATGTAGGGCGATCGGAAACTCTAATATAAAAACAAAACCGCTCCGTCGCGCGGTAACAAACAGGAGGATTGAGGTTATGCAGCCGTCTGCCTGAAACTGCCTCTGCGCATGCGTCATACTCTCTCTCTCTTGCGTTTTCCTTTCCTACCCTGTGCTTCTTTTCCTTTGTATTTTTCTGTTATCTGGTCACATGACTTGCTGCGGGCGAAGTCGGCGTAGCCGAAGTGTCGGGTGCTGGTTTGGCGTTCGGCTTGGTCGCTGCTTCCGGATACGCGTCGGTCGGCGTGCTCCGAGCGGCGCGGTCAGATAGCTTGATAGTCTGGAAGTCTGGGAGCCTGGACTCCCCCCAGCCCCCGATTTAGGCGCTGCCCTCTGCCTACATATGCTCAAGGTGGCTGGCATTGTACGACACGAGTTTTGTCGGCCGTATTACTAAAGGGACTGAAGAGATCGCACACTTGTTTGCTGTCTTGATGCTAATGCCTTTTCGCGCTTGGTCAGTGGTCAGAGCGACGGTCCGTTTACGTTATCAATGGGATCAGCCGGCCGTGAGCGGTGCAAAATAAGACTAGTACAGAATAAAGCATAACGCATCGCTACAAAATACCGGCCCTGGTGCTCCGAAATGATTTTACACATTGACATTTTAATAGCTGAGCTCCGAGCTCTGTACGTAGAAATGTAAAGCTTCCATCGTCTGCTACTGGTGCTTGGAAGCAGTGCCAGGGGCACCCCGGTCACGTGCCTTCCCCGAAATTTCTGGGTTAGGACGTGGCCTGCCCCCCTTCACTCTCCCCGTCCCCGGTCAAGTGCGTGATATGCCCCCCCCCCCCCCCCCCCCCCCGGAAACATTTCTGGCTACGTTACTGCGTGGAAACGTACTTCGAAAATGAACAGCAGAAATGTTTGTTTAAACAAATAAAATGTGAGGTATTACAGGTGTTATTACAGCTACCACTAAGAGTGCATTTAGGCTCAGCGAGTGAACCAAATCAGTGGCTCGGCGTTCTTGCACACACGTGAGCTGATACATGCGCGCCCTCATCGTGGCCCAAAGAAAACGTTATCCACAAGGATATAATCGTAGCTAGCTTTTTCTAAACGAGGTGGCGCCACGTGAACCACGTCGACCACAGTTCAGTTCAGACGGCGCTTGGTGACAAATATTACCAGTTCGTGAAAGTGAACTAGAACTGAGATAGCTCACTTTAAAAGAGGGTGCTTTTAAAATCCACTCAGATGTCGCGACCAACGTTGGTCGCGCCGACGAGCCGGTTGTTCAGATGTACTGTTCGGCAGGGTCGCAGTACAGAATGCTCGCAGCCCGCGGGCTTCTGACGCATATGTGTTGTGCAGAAATCGGACGCTGGTGTTCTGTAGCGATAGCCACAACGGCAGCGTTTCGCAAATTGGGCCGTTTGCTATTTCTCTGGGTGTTTTAGCATTTTCAACAGCGAATATATACTTTAAGAGTGAATAACTCTTTTCAACAGCACGACAAAAAAGTTTTAATTGTGTCAAGTGAAAGTGACGGATGCAGGCCGACAGGCAAGCGACGATGAGCTTAAAAAATATAAACTAATAAGTGTACTTATTGATGGCGGCAACACTGACCGTACTGTCAGCGGATCCAATAAATGCGTTGGGGTATGTTCTAGAGCTGACCGCGGTGCTCACGTCGATTACACAAAATCTACGGCGCGCCTACAACCTGACTGATGGGCGGCCCAGCATGGGGCAAACTCGCGACATAATCACAACCCGATACAGAGCCTTGCTCAAAAAAAAAAAAAAAAAAAAAAAAAAAAAAAAAAAAAAAAAAAAAAAAACCCGGGATGTTCGGTTTAGGCCGACACGAACAACTTCTCCGACCTTATTCGTCGTCGTCATATCGTCTTTTTGCGGCGGTTGGGTATTAATTGATACCGCGCGCTATCACTTTCTTCTTGTTCGTTATGCTCTAGGGGGGGGGGGGGGGGGGCAAAGAATGCCTTTAAATACAAGTGCTGCAGATAATTACTAAACCCTCGTTTTTCTATGTGTTTTCGTGCATCATACGATATTCGTAGCTTGTTCCTCCGGTGTCCTCGGTGAGCTAAACAAGGCATCTTGTTGAAAAATTAGGGGCATGGTATGGATAATGTGCAGGCAATGTTCCAAATGGGTGGGTAAAATGCGCCTTTACCAGTAGAATACGCATGTCAGTGGTCCATATAGCGTTATTAGTGTGTTTTGCGAGTGGAGTAATTCTTATAAGTATCACACCAGTTATACTTATAAGTATATTTACAGCTATTATAAGTATACACTATACTGCGCCGGCGCATAATTACAACTACAAATCAGATGAAATTTTGCGAACAGAGGGGGAACAAAAGGCAAAGTATCATGCGAAAATATCATGCTGCTGTTATTAGCTAGCTTTCCCAATGTCCCAAGAAAACTCAGCGCTTCACAAAATTTATTCTTTGAAGGAATAGGAAGCATTCTAGGTGCAATGTGTCGCGAAATTTTAACTTTTCTGTCTTATTTATAAGCGTTACGAATAATTATTGAACCCTCATTTTTTCTCTCTACTTTTTCATGCGGGGTATATTAATTTGGTTCGGCTGGCGCCGTCATTGAACTAAAGGACGCAGCTTCGTTATGTTTGGTGACTGTAAGGGCCAGGTAATGGGTGATGTCTAGGTAAAGTTCGAAATATGTGGGTAATTGGGGCTTTCGCAATACATTAGGTATGCAAGCGCTCTCGAGCGTTATATGAGCGTGTCTAACGAGCGGGGCAGACTTGAGCTTGCTGCCCTGGCAGAACGATAAACGCCACCAACACAAAATTCAGCGAACATTGATGGTACGCTATGGAAGCTCTGTGCCAAGTTCAATGCGGTTGGATCAAACACAGCCTTTGTAAAAACATTCTTATACAGGCGTTAGATCGCGTGTGATACGGCCGCTATCTGCAGCTATGCTTCCCGTTGACGTGACATATCTGTAGGTTGCAACAGGTTTATATTTCGTGGAAAGAGGATGGGGGTCATGGTAAGTGGAATATGCGACAAAATTGTCACGTTCCTGGTCCAGTTAGAAGCGTTAAAAATAATTACTGAGCCGTCGTTTTCTCCCTTCTATTTTCAAGCGTCACAAGACGTTCCTACGTGGTTTCAGCGATGTCCTCGGCGAACTATAAACAAGGCACTTTATTTATATATGGCGAAAATAAAGGGCACGTTATGGGCAATATGTAGGCAAACTTCAAAGACAGGGGACTAGTTATGACATTTGCAATAAATTACGCATGCAAGCAATCAGGAGCTTTATGATTGTGTTTTACAAACAATGCTGAATTTATACCGCTGCTCTGGAGGAACTGTGAACTCAACCGATATCAAATATAGCGAAAATAAAGTGTGTGTGTGGGGGGGGAGAGGACATCATGGCAAGTGTTCTGGCGAAGTAACATGTGTGTTGATAAATTAGTGGCTTTTTAAAAATTCTAAACAAGAAGTGCTCCATACCATTACATGCGGGTCATGTTTCAAACGGAGCACTTACTTACGGGCAACTTTTTAACGTACGCGATATAATTACAGAGGACGCAGACTTTTATTCCACCAGCTCGAAAGAAACAGCTTCGCTGAAAATTGGGCTGTAATTCCTCAAGGTCGAACACATCTGCTGTCTTTTTTCTTGTAGATATTGTAAGTCATCTATGTTTATTGTACTTTGTTCTGTATAACCTCAACAATACTATTCCCTTAACTATAGCGATACATTTGTGCTGTAGACTTAAACACCAAGTACAATGCTTTGTTTAATTATTAAAATTGTAACAAATGTACATTTTTTAAGTGCGCTGTATTGCTGCTACTGGGAGGGATCAGGGAACTCTGTCAGGCGCTCATTGCCTTTTGTCTCTTCATCATCCTGAGATTTTATATAGTTTCAAGAAAAAAAAAAATGCAAATTCAAATAAGTTTTCGGGCTCCCATGGTTCACCATGTGTGATCGATAAATAGGTATATGTCTGTTAACTTTAAAAGTAACTGATGGACGCATTTCCAGGCTCTTTCACTTATTGTAATAGTAATTACAATAATAATTAATAGTATTGTAATTAATAGTATTGTAATAATAATAGAGGAGGGTCAGATGGATTGCTGTTTACCCCCGATGAAGCTGCTAGGAGGGCTCATGAAGATGACCGTGAAGGAAACCATCGAACATGTTTTCTGACATTCTCCTGGCTACAGCTCCAAGAGATAATCGCACGCGACAGTGTTGGCACGCCTTAGCCAATCGGCCGCCTTCTGAGCAGACTATCTTGGAGTGCCGGCTTATACGGTCTACACACCAGAAGACGATGAAGGCGCTACTGAAGTTCCTTCGGCCAAGTGACCTAGTTGAACGACAGTGTCAATTCCCTATCTATCTATCTATCTATCTATCTATCTATCTATCTATCTATCTATCTATCTATCTATCTATCTATCTATCTATCTATCTATCTATCTATCTATCTATCTATCTCTGCGCGCTCTTTTCTTCTTTATCTTTCTGTCTCCCCTTCCCCAGTGCAGGGTAGCAAACTGGATATTTCTCTTCCGGTTAACATACCCGCCTTTCGCACCTCATTTATCTCTCTCTCTCTCTCTCTCTCTCTCTCTTGCGCCTCTAAGAAATTGGTGCATTGCGATAGTGAAACCACAAGTGACATGCTGTCAGCGCTGAAATGTTTCCTCCATCCGCTGTCATTGAAGATGAGACAGATGATGACGACGATGTGCCCATAGCCCTAAGCAAATCCCAGATCGCTTCAGCTCTTTGTGCGATTAGAAACGCTTTAAATGCATCAGAAAATCATTACAGATTGATTGCGTGACTCAAAATGGTCCTGACAAGACCAGATGAAAACTATGTGTAGGCAACATTATTTCAGCGTTTAAAGCTTAAAAAATTATGGGGTTTTACGTGCCAAGACCACGATGTGATTTTGAGGCACGCCGTAGTGGGGGACTCCGGAAATTTAGACCACCTGGGGTTCTTTAACGTGCACCTAAATCTAAGTACACGGGTGTTTTCGCATTTCGCCCCCATCGAAATGCGGCCGCCGTGGCCGGGATTCGATCCCGCGACCTCGTGCTCAGCAGTCCAACACCATAGCCACGGAGCTAACCACGGCGGGTCGTTTAAAGCTTGTCTCACATGGTGTGATTTTACTCCGCGTTTTTCACAGCTACGATTTCCGCAAATGCCAACTTCGCATAGCCGTTTCACCGTGCGCGGCAGCTGCGATTTTCACATTTGCGAGCACCTTGTGGAGGTCTGAATTATTCTTGGCGTCAGCGTCCGCATCGGTGAAAACTAAGTAAAACAACTGAGAAACTGTTTTCGTGACAGTTGTTTGTGTTTGAGTGCGTTACTTTATCAAAACAAAAATTAAGCAGGCAGGCCACAGGGACGTGTCTATGATTCACGTTGTGATTGGTTTCCCGTCCTTGCCGCATGCCCGTTTTCGCAGAGAAGTGCAGCATTCCGAACATCGAAAAATCGCACGCACGAATGGTCCGAAGACCCATTTGCCGCGATTGAGAAAACGCAGTCAAATTCGCACCATGCGAAACGGGCTTGAGAGCCAAAGATTTGCCATTAGAGTTTGAATAAAGAGCAATTTTGTGCTGTTTTGAACAATAAACGAACTGGTACGAACTGTGTGTAGGGAAAAAAAAAAAAAAGCCAAGTTACAAAAGGCAGAATGGTGAGTTACGGTTATAGTAAAAAACTGATAAGGTGCAAATTTTTTTCCTGGTCCTCACGACTTCATTATAACTGCGTTCTACCGCAATATCGGAGATAGAATCAAATGTTGTAAGGAGGCCAGCTGCCTACCCCGTAACAGATGTAGATGTAGAACCTTGTGAGCCAGTGACACGTACTAACTCTGGGGGATTGAACAACAACCGGGTAGTTCAACATAAAATAGTTACGACCTTCGGCTTCTTTTATTTCTCTTTATTTATTGCGGCGCGGCTGATTGGCCCGTTTCCGGTGGTGGTTTCGCGCTCTGTGCGTTTCGCGGGAATCCTCGAGTTGTATACGCGACGTGGATACACAAGTGGTGGCATGTCTCTGCTGGCTGGAAGGCGGGTAGTTCTGAGGAGCACACGCGGGCTTTCGTTGGAATTTTCAGCTGTTTTCACTGCTTGCGATTGACGTAATACTTTGCGGCGACTATATATCATCACCTCGTAATCTACGCACAGCGCATGCTTGTTTGCAACGCCCAAACCTTGTGAGGGGCACTATACAGCTGCTGAAAATCGAGATTGAAGAATGAAATGATCGCTTCAGGAACACAGCTGTAGTGCCCACAAATCGAAGGACGGTCTTCTTTGCTACTCACCTGCGGCACTAGCTTAGTGGCTATCGCGTTGCGATGCTGAGCTCGAGGTCGCGGGGTCGATCTCGGCCGCGGAGGCCGCATTTCTATGGGGGCGAAATGTAAACAAAACGCTCGTGTACTTAGAAAAAAAAAAGTGCACGTTAAAAAACCCTGGTGGTCAAAATTGATCCGCAGTCCCCTACTACGGCGTGTTTCACAGCCAGATCGTGGTTTCGGCACGTAAAACTTACTGTATAACCTCTCCCGTATCCCCTCTTGCTATACTCATTGCAGCACGTCTGGATGTCAGCCAAATTTTCAAGACGCAGATGTAATCTCTAGAAAAAGAAAAAAAAAAAGGCCGGGCTAGTAAGAGAGATTATTGCCGCTCGAAACGATTGACAGGGCTACGTACACGATGCGCCAGCTCGCCATCTGTCGGGTTATCAGAAAAGGAACTCGTGTTCCTTCGCACTGATTTTAGACAGTTTTTAAAATGATGGCTGTGTGACAGGCTCACTTCCTGTGACAGCATGCACGAACGAACGAACGAACACACACACACACACACACACACACACACACACACACACACACACACACACACACACACACACACACACACACACACACACACACACACACACACACGCACACACGCACGCACACGCACACGCACGCACGCACACGCACACGCACACGCACACACACACACACACACACACACACACACACACACACACACACACACACACACACACACACACACACACACACACACACACACACACACACACACACACACACACACACACTTGTTGGCTTCTTGTGATCATAATTGCTTTTGACTGTATCTGAAAGGAGAGGAAGACGAAGAATAAAGGCAGTGTTAGGGTGACCATGTTTGTCTATAGTTGCAAATGCGAAAGACAACTTTGATTGTAAGCACTTCGAATTTCTTTCAAAGGCCACTAACAGAAATGAGCTCTTTCGATTTATGAGAAATGAAAAGGTCCTTCCGGAACAAATAAACGTCGACTCTGCGGTTCCAACACCCTGCGAATTGGCCAAATTACCGGAGGACATTGCTAAAGGTCTAGAATGTCGCTTTAAGTCGATTTTGCCTTATCACGCTACGCCGCCTACTTATGGTGAAGACTTCGAAAAAGTTGCAGTTTCGGAGCTGAAAAATGTTCTAAGCTAGCTACCTAATTCAGCGCCAGGCCCCGATGGCATTACTACAGCAATAATAAAAACTTTATTTACGATATCGTCTCACGCATTACTTACCATGGTAAACCATTCCATTAAAAACGCGTGGATTCCTCCGGAATGGAGACTTGCAAAAGTAATCCCATTACTAAAAAAGCAAGGTGCCGGTTGCGTCTTAGATAACATTAGGCCAATATCTCTTACATATAACCTAGTAAAACTCATCGAAAGAGTCTTACATAGAGAATATAATTTTGAGCCCATGCCAAATTGGCTTCAGACCAGTGTTGTACACGTTCCTCTAAAACAGGAACGAAAACTCCTTCCTCGTTTCTTCCCAATTTTGAAACGAGTTCCCGTTACAAGTTCCTTTAATGCGAAAGGAACGCGTTCCAGTTACACTTCGAACATTGGAACGGGTGGTTACATTAACGTTACATTGATTTTTTTTAATTGAAATAAAGTGTCGGATAATCCTGAGGTGAAATAAAGTGAGCAATGTGAAACTCACATCGAACTACGTATATTATATGAATTTGAACATCGCCAGCAGCAGATTATCTGGAGATAAAAAGAATCCAAGGAAACGCTCCTAGACGAATTTTTTCAGGGAGCACCGGACATACTCCAGACATGTCTAACTGCAGCTTTGGTGCTCGTCTATTAAACGTGCAACACGTATGGCACTATCCACTTCGGTCTTCGAATGCGCAGTCAGGATACTGCGCTTCAGATGAGCAAAAAAAAAGTTACTCAGGTGCACCAATATAATTAAATTTCTTGCACAAGGAAGGAAAGGAACAATACATAGGCGTTTAATGAATGCCAATTTAACGTATGCAATATGAGTGGGAAACAAATGTCCAGAATACATATTCGCAACTTAGTAGAGTCCCTTGTTTGAACTCAGCAAGAGTTTCATCTCAATGTTGGTGTCCGACAGACGAACCCGTTTTTTCGTCAGCACTTCGATGGCAATGTTGAAGAGCTGTTCCACCGAAGCGCTTGAGGGTACTGCCGTGTTGTACTTGAGGAAAAGTTGGTTCAATACCTCGAAGTTCTTCATCTGCGACAGCGGGTAGTCAACTGGTACCAGCAGGTACCCCGACAGCTCATCCTGTGCCTCGGCTGGAAGGGTTTGGTGCCCGAACGAAAAGAAATCGTCGGGCGTGGACGAGGTGGCAACATCTGCGCTGGCTGGTTTGGTCACCGCAGCCAGCTCTGTCTTTATGTTGATGGTCACCTGGCATGGAGGAAAGAACCTTCAGGAGGGAGCGTCACATGACAGTCTTGAAGCCTAGTCATATAAAAAAATATAACGGAGAACTCACGAAAAATAAAATGCACCGTGGTCACGTGACAGGCAAGCCGTAGTTCTTTGCGCCTGATGCGGTCGCCCATCCGCCCTGCATGATGTGCTGCGTAAGTGCGTGCGTCTGTTCACTGCCATGGAACGTTTACAGAAGTAACGCCGTTCCCTCTGCCGTTCCTTCGTAAACCTAACGAACTACCGTTACAGTTTCACCGACCCTTAACGGAACAGTGGCGTTCCTCCGTTCCTAGCAAAAGGAACTAGTTCCAGGAACGCCGTTCCGTACAACACTGCTTCAGACGTAGGTGCTCGATTTGGTGCACCCATGTCGACCTAAAAAGTCGTATTCAACTAGCTCGATGTCAGAAAAAATATGCAGCCTTAGTCACTTTGGATATCACTAAAGCGTATGGCAGTGTAGAACATGTAAGCCTATAACGCGCTTCAGAATGCAGGTCTTCCAAATTATTTGGTCGCGTGGGTTTATGAATTTTTTAACAGCAGGGAGTTTTAATGCTCTCAACGCGGCTTATCTTCATCAACGTATAAACAGTCAAGAGGTCTATCACAAGGTTCAGTCCTATCGCCATTACTGTTTAATGTATTACTGAGTACTGTACCTTTGCAACAGGATGTGATGAAGATGATGATTTAATGGCATCCTCTTTGAAATGGGGTGGTGACAAATAGTCACCTAGCCTGCTGGATTTAATCAGGTGTGCTATACATGTTTTTATGTAGCATTTTCGTATACATTTCATTAACCTTTTTTTTTTCTCTCAAGATCTACCTCGTACCGCTACATATGACTGTAAGATCAAATCAGGTCTTATCCATCTCTTCCCTGCTCTAATACTCTGTTCCCTGCTCTAATACCAATACTCTAAACGTCTCTTGCTTATCTCGACTGCTGACCGGTTGATGCTTCCGTCCAGTTCAAACCCAGGCGCTTCTGGAATGTGTATGTTACCTACTGTTCTCACTGGGTTAATCCCTTCGCATTCCATTAGGATGTGCTGAATGGTCTCCGGATCTTTGCTGCAGCGTACACATGCCTCGAAGCTCGAGAACGAGTTAAGGACCGCACAAAGAGCGATGGAACGAAAAATGTTAGGTCTAACGTTAAGAGACGGGATGAGAGCGGTGTGGATCAGAGAGCAAACAGGGATAACCGATATTCTAGTTAGCATTAAGAGGAAACAATTGAGCTGGGCAGGCGATGCAATGCGTAGGATGGATAACCGGTGGACCATCAGAGTTATAGAATGGATACCAAGAGAAGGGAAGCGCCGTCGAGGACGACAGAAAACTAGGTGGGGTGATGAAGTTAGGAAATTTGCAGGCGCAAGTTGGAATCAGCTAGCGCAAGACAGGGGAGGGGTAATTGGAGATCGCATGGAGAGGCCTTCGTCCTACAGTGGACATAAATATAGGCTGATGATGATGATGATGATGATGAGGATAATGACACATGCCTTATCTAGTTCCGAATATTTGCTCCGGTATGTTTTGGTCCTTAGGCAAGCAGGTCGAGCCTCAAATAGCAAGACACTGTCCTTTGTGTTATCATACAGATTTTCCCCTCTTTCTTTCTTCTCATTCTTGTAAATCTCCATGGTCCTTCTTGTTTCCATTCTTTGCATCCAATTCACTGTCTCTAGTTCTCTCACTTTCTTTCTCATGACTCCTGGTTGTCTATTTGCAGTTTCGATTATCCTGTACTTGGTTGCCAACTTAATTGACCTCTTCCTCCATTCTGTGTCCACGCTTTTCATGTAGAGACTTGTGCACTTTAGCCGCCCATTCGCCCATTTATTTTCATCCATGCTCCCGAGTCTTTCTTCAAAGCTAATTTTGCTCTGTGCTTCTCTGACTTCAAAAGAGGCCCAACCCATTTCACCCTGCACTACCTCATTTGTGGTTTTACCGTGAGCTCCCAAAGCCAACCGGCCTACTGATCTTTGGTTAACTTTCAACCCCGACAAGATATCCGATTTTAAGCATAGAATGGCACTTGCGAACGTTAGCACTGGCGCCATTACTCCTTTCCAGATTCCACGCACCACCTCATACTTATTGTGGCCCCACAGTGCTCTGTGTTTCATTATTGCTGCATTCCGCTTCCCATTTATTTTCAGATTATCTTGGTGGTTGCTTAAGTAATTCTTCCCTTCATTTATGTGCACCATATTGCTTGACTATGGGTATGACTTGCTGTTGAATTGACACCACGTAATTACTCGTCTCTTCATTAAATCGAAGTCGTCATGACATTGATTTTTGTCGACTGTCGTCATCTCTACATGAAAAGCGTGGACACAGAATGGAGGAAGAGGTCAAGGAAGTTGGCAACCAAGTACAGGATAATCGAAACTGTAAATAGACAACCAGGGGTCATCAGAAAGGGTCATCAGTTAGCGCTGGCACCATTACTCCTTTCCAGATTCCACGCACCACCTCATACTTATTATGACCCCATAGTGCTCGGTGTTTCATTATTGCTGCATTCCGCTTCCCCTTTATTTTCAGATTATCTTGGTGGTTGCTTGAGTAATTCTTTCCTTCGTTTATGTGTACGCCGAGGTACTTATATTGCTTCACTATGGGTATTACTTGCTGTTGAATTGACACCACGAAGTTACTCGTGTGTTCATTAAAGATCATAATCCCTGATTTCTCTGTGCTAAACTTAAGGCCTAGATTTGTCGCTGCGTTCCCACAGATATTCGCAAGTATCTGTAAATCTTTTTTATTGTCCGCTAGTAGCACAATGTCGTCTGCGTACATCAATCCAGGGACCTTCTGTTGCACCATTTGTCCATTACGCATGTAGGATAAATCGAAACCTAATTCGCTGTTTTCCAGTCGTCTTTCTATGCCCTTGACGTAAAGCGTGAACAACAATGGTGACAGAGGGCATCCTTGCTTCAATCCTTGGTGAATTCCCACCATTTCATTTCCTTTTCGGCCTTCCCATACCACTTGTACTTGGTTGTCTCGATATATCTCCTTTAGCAGCTCCACGAAATCGTCATCTATGCCTTCGTATTGAAGAATATCCCACAACAATTCCCTGTCTACGTTGTCATAAGCTCCTTTAATATCTAGAAATGCTATCCATAAAGGTCTTTTCTGAGCTACTGAAATCTCTATGCACTGAGTTAGTACAAACATATTGTCTTCTAAGCGTCTGCCTGGCCTGAACCCATTCTGTAGTTTCCCCAATACATCGTTTTCCTCCACCCACTTCGACAGTTCTAATTTTATGGCTTGCATTGCCATTCTATATATCACCGACGTTACTGTAACTGGCCTGTACGAGCTCGTGTTATCCTTATCTCCTTTGCCTTTGTAGATGAGATTCATCTTGCTTTCACGCCATCCATCGGGAATATTCTTTGTTCTAATCACTTGCTCTATGGCATTAGTCAGCAGTGCCTTGCTTTTTGGACCGAGGTTTTTGATTAGCTGTATTGGGATTTCATCGGGTCCAGCTGCCGTGTCGTTAGGGACATTTTCTGCTGCCTTTTTCCAATAAAAGCTTTCTATGCTAAATTTTGATCTCTCAGGCCTCCCTGTTGTTGCTGGATCTGTTGTCTGAACTACGCTTTTTCTCGTGCCGAAGTTATGCCTGATAACGTCTGTGATGTACCGCAGCGCATCATCGCCTTCATATAAAGCGTTTGCGAGTTTATAGTTGGAGCTCCGAGTGCTTTTATATGGTTCCAGAATCTTTTTGGGGCGCCTTTGTCTCTTTTGTGAATGTTATGCACCCAACGTTCACTTGCGCATTTAATTTTCTCTTGCACGAGCTCACTCGCAACCCTTTTCTTTTCTCGGTATGTATTCCATCTAAGGAGCACCTCTTCTTCTTGTAATCCCAACTTTTTGGCTTCTCGATGAACCCTAGATGCCTCTTTACGCTCTTCTATAGCTTGTTTAATTTCCTTGTTCCACCACTTACGTGGTTTCCTCTTTCCAATCCAACAATTGTTTTGCCGTGTCCGCCTTATTTCATGCTGCATAACCTCCACCAGTTCCTTATATTCCCAGACTGCTGTAGGAAAAGCCTCAATTTTCTTCTCTATGTTGTTTGCGATCTCTGTTATTTGCTCGTCATTCATTTTTTCATTTTTCATTTTTCATTAATATCAGAAAAAGCGCCATCCTAATTTTCCCTCAAAGCATTCCTGTGCAAATTTTGATTCTTTGTCGAGAAGATAGTATCCCTCAGGTGAATTCACTTAAATATTTGGGTGTATAATGTACACCGAAAAGCTTAATTTGAGTCCGCATATATAGGATATTACCTCAAAGGGAGAACGTGCAGTAGGAATGCTGCGTAGACCTATCAGTAACCTATCAGGATTACGTCGGCATGCGCTGATTATGATCTATTGCGTGTATGTTCGCCCGATAATAGAGTTTGGCTGCGTTTTGTTTTCTGGCCGACTTGCATACAAAATTCGGCCTCTGGTTCTATTAGAACGAGAAGCATTACGTTTATGTCTTGGGCTTCCTAAATTCATCGCTAATTATATATTATATCAAGAAGCATGCCTGCCTTCTCTTATCATGTGATTTCATATCCTAACAGTACAAACTTTCCGAAATATATATGCATCTCTACAGAGGAGGTCACAATATGTTTTTTTTTATTGATTCGGCCTCATTTTTAACCATTAATGGTACCGCTCACGTTGCCCTCAAGTTGTTTTCGCAAAAAAAAAAAAAAAAAAAAAAACTATCGGACCCATTAAATGTTCAGATATGCGCGGTGGTCTTAATAAATTTCTCTGCTCTTGCCGCTAAAATTGAATTTGATGATATTTTCCCAAACAATGCTAAACGTTTGCCCTATCAATATCTGAATTGCATTTTGGAAGACCACCTTACGCACCTGGATACAAAGACCGTGATAGCAACTGATGCTTCCGTCTGTGAAGAGAAGGCAGGTGTGTGCATTGTATCACCATATCTAAATTGGTCATTTTCCCTTCGGCTACCTGACTTCACGCCTATCTTTCAGTCGGAATTATTGGCAATGGTCTTAGCGTTACGCAAATTACCATCAACTCTGTCATCGGCCGTAATTTTAAGCGATTGTGTGTCTGTTCTTTAACCACGTCCCAATCGGCAGGTTTATTGGAAACTGTCTATTCTCTTCTCCGGAGACATTTGCGTCTCGTTCGTTTACTGTGGGTACCAGGCCACGAATGTCTGGCCTTAAATGAATACGCCGATGTACTCGCAGTTGCATCCCACGATGGTCCTATAATCCTGCGGCGCGATTCAGAAAATTTACTACTACAAATAATTTGGCGAAATCGTCATTGTCAACGTCTGATTTTCCGCATTTTAATTTTCCTTGGAACAGCAAATGGTGCCCCACTAGAAAAAGCGAAGTGACAATTACGAAACTACGATGCCTATAGTCCCCCCACTGAATTTTTACCTCCACAGGTCTGATCTGGCTATAGCACCTTCGTGTCCTTGGTGCTATGAGAGCGAATCTTTGCAACACTTCTTTTTCACATGCTACCGGTTCATTATTCTAAGGAAAATATTTTTAGAAGAAACCCTCCAAAACCTCGGTTTGAATTTGGCTCTTCCAGTAATTCTTTCCTTTGACGCTAACGTACTGGGTTACAGCCACAGGAACGTTTGCGAAGCCTTGTGTGTCTTTCTGGGCGAGACAAAAAGAATTGTATACTGAAATTTTCCTAAATATTTATTATGCTCGTAAAATTTTCTCTGTAATACTTCAATATTTGATCATTCATATCTGCATCAGGAGGCACTTTAAATGATAAAGCTTTTTCACCGGCCGATTCATGGCCAATCCACCTCAGTGGGTTGCGCCATTTCACTAGGGAACAAGAACAAGAACATGTTTCTCTATGCTCGCAATATCCTGCTAGCACCACACAAGTCGACAGGATAAAAATCTGGCATCTGTTTCATCTGGCACACATCAACATGGAAGTCTTCCACGCAACGCTGTGGACCCACCGACACCGACCAACATCATGATCGCATTACCGACAGCCTCGGATGTCACCAAGTACACCGGATAAGTGGTCGACGGGCCTGTGGAAGGATGGTTACACCTCTTAAAGCTCCACGCAACCGTGGCATCATGGTCGGAACGTGATATGGTCGCCAACTTCAATCAATACGTCACCGGCGAGGGAATTCGCTTCTACCTCACGCACATCTTTGAAACAACGAATCGTGGGAGAAAATCAAGGAAGAGATGATTAGTCGATTTAAAGTATATGTTGCAGAGCCCCTCCCCTCATTATCCAACAGCTAGATACATTGCAATTGGGCCGCCGCAGTCACACGCCGTCTCCACGTAGCGATCATCATCAGTGCCAAACAAAGCCCCATATTAGTAGATCGTCGACAAATTTCCCATGTAGTGATACTCCCGAAAAGACGAAGCAAAATCGCACGCCTCGCAAGATTTCACCACGCACAGTGGACATTTAAAATAAAGCCTCCGTTCGCTGAGCGATATCCACGTCGCTTTTCTTCGAGACAAAACCTTCCACCAGGTTTCTCCTCCACGCAGAAATTGCCGTTATGCGCGTCTTCATCATGCCATTGGACAACTGTCATCGTTGAAACATCGAATGCGTTCACTGCCTCTCGTACACACGGCCCGACGCCAGGTTTCAAGTGACGCGATTCTCCTATGAAACTCATTCCGCAGCCCGTGCTTCACAGAATTGCTTCGTTCGCGCATGGCACTTCGAATTTTCCAGTGACAGACTTATGACTGGAAGCGCGTGCTGAAGCCACGTCTACTGAGGCATCGTCCAGTAATCGAGCATCCATGATTCCAATGTACATAAACTCAGGCTACGGTACCATTCACACCAGTCAATGAAAAAGCGCCGCTATTACTTCCAGCGGTGCACGACGCAGACTGCCTTCCCGTCAAGACAACAGAAGGAAACCACCACCAGCGCGTGCTCTTTTCACAAGGCAGGCAATGCACTTTCAGCAGCGGATGAGCCACGTACATTAGGAGACCAAACCACTTCGCAACACACACCTTTCTTCCGCGTGCAACACCCCAACCAGCCGCTGCCTCTGCAGAAGCGTCGCAGGCACCAAGCGCCGCGCACTGCCATGCGACAGTAGCGCCCATTCATTACGGCGTTGCAACAGCCTCAGAAGAGCCTTCTGTGAAGCCTGGCACAATGCTTTTGCCACCAGACAAGTGTCCGAAAAGCGAGCAATATACACGCGCTACCCACAGATTAGCACGTCAATTCGCAAAACAAATCAAAGGCCAATTCTGATGGAAACACTACCTCAGCAACTCAAGCCTCAGCAAATTGTGCAAGCACAATCGTGCAAAAAGTAATGTTTTTTTTTAACATTAAGTGGCCCTTAGAAAGTCGATTGCTGGGAGCCTCTGATGCTCATTGTCCGGGAGCGAGAGAGGAAGAAAATTTTTATTGTTTAGGGATTAGGTGGGCTATGCCACTTTCCAGCTCGGTTTCTTCCGACATCAAGAAAATGAACTTGTCAGTCGATGTACTAGCTGTATCTTGAACGTCTATGTCCTTTTGCCACGTCTTTCTTTGCCCCGATTCGTGGGACAGTTCGTCTATCCATTAGCATTTATTTATAAAGGCGAAGCTTTCTTCGGCTACTATTCTATGGTCTCGCCTGGGTCGGTCGATTGCTGGTCGGGTTCTTGTCAAGTAGATTCGCATTCACTTAAAAAAAAAAAAAGAAGCATGTCCGACTGCGGAATTCGAACCTCCACCACCCCGCGCAGCAGCCAAATGCTTCAATCATTAGGCCGCAACTTTCTACTTCTTCCTTGGTATTTATTTCAGGCAAGCATGGATCCTGCGGGAAAGAAACAAACTAGCTAAGAAGTCTATTCTAGTTGCACGGCGACGAAGACACATACACAGATCACCATAGAGTTCCTCTTCATTCTTGAAACGCTCTGCTCAGGTCGCTTTCAATCTTCACGACAAACACTAAAAATGGTGGTAAGGACAAGCACAAAAAACTTGTCCGCATGAGAATTATGATAACGATGATTTATATACAATTGCCCATACCCACAGCGGGGTATTGGCCAAGAAATGGGAGTTACGTAGCGTGCAAGGAGATTAAAAAAAAAGAAAAACTTATATCGTGCCAACGTCAACTCTATAGATATTTGAAATCATTGCCGCGTGTTGATGATGATTATGATTTCCACACTATGGCGCATATCCACAACGAGGGACTGGCCAATAAGAGGCCGGTACATTTAAAATAAATAAGAAATAATGGAAAAATACAAGCCCACACAATATTTGTCACATTGCGTAGCACGAGAGACGCAAGAGCACATGCGCGCACCCGTTTCTTTTACGCCAAAGACGCAGTAATTAAATGATCAATTTTATAGCAATTAATTAAGCGCTTCACGAAAGCTTCGCTTCACATAGATTCCAACATGCGCGTTGGATGTGCATAATTTGTTTATTTATTTAATTTATTTAAATACGGATGGCATGACAGAAAGGAGCGGTACATCTAAATAACAAGGACCATACATGTGCAGCAATGAAGTTCAACATAGCGTGTTGTTCACGGCTGTCTTGAAGCTTGCATTGTCGGGAATAGCGGCGATGGAAGCAGGCAGGCGGTTGCAATCCCAGACTTGTTCTTGGAATGAAGAAATCCTGGCCCAACTTGGTACGACAAGACGGTACACCAACTCTTAGGCTGTGATCTAAAGGGAATGATATGCAAGACGGACGTATCATAAGTTGTTCACTTAGAGTGGTGCTGAAATGATAGATCTGATCAAAAAGACACAGTCGAGCACATTTTCGATGGAATGAGAGTTCAGGTAGACCAAGGGTATGTTGCATAGACGTAACACTGGCGTAACGAGAATAATTAGACCAGGGTCAGTGGAAGGGGGCTTCACAGGGCGGCGACCAGTATAGCGCTAGCACGCGCACACTCACACACGCTAATATATATATATATATATATATATATATATATATATATATGAACCAATTAAGCGCAATAAATCATTAATCGAACATTTGGTGAGTTAGAATACCACCCTCGCCCCCCCCCCCCCCCTCGTAAGGCACTATTGCTAATAAATCACTTCCAGCGCTTGTCGAATGGGTGCCGCAGTGCTACAGTTAACCTGCGGAAGGGGGGGGGGGGAGGGGGCAGGCCCTCCCGAGCCCCCCCCCCCCTCCGAATTTAAGCACTGAATTAGACAATATAAAACGAGAAGCACGATTTCGACATCTAATCCCTTAAAGGCCCCTTTCGGGTATTACATAAGAGGGGGGAGCAAATACGGCAACAGCCCATCAATACAAATTTGGTAAAAAAAAAATAGATCAAATGCACGACGAGATACATAAACATAAAAGTAAAATACATAACTAGGAATACAAAATCAAAGCAAGTTAACAGGTGTATTGTTTAGAAATTAATTGCGTGAATTTAGTTGGATTGCGCTTAACGACGATGAATTGCGGCAATTCGTTCCAATCTTTGATTTTAGCAGGCAAAAATGACTGGTTAAAGGTTGGAGTCCGGCCACTGAATCTCTGAACGCTTAGGTAGTTGAAAAGGCGATGCGCCGCGCGGGCTGGGGGTAGAGGATGACCGTGTTTCGCAAAACAGTGAAATTATAATGCAGTTTACGAAAAAGACATATTCGGGCAATTTTACTGTTCTACGCTGACGATGAGATGTCACGAGATGATTTTATGGCTCTAATACCGTGAAAGGGGTCGTAAGTTGATGTGATAAACCGGGCAGCGCGATTCTGAATTGCTTCAAATGAGTTGAGTAAGTATTTTGTTGCTCAATACGTGCTACATGAAAGTGTTTTTGCGAGCGTGAAAAAATCCCGCGAATACACGAAACATTGCCGCGCGAGTGGCCGCTCGTGGCACTTTGCGTGTATTCGCGGGCTTCTTTCACGCTCAGAAAAACACTTTCATGTAGCACGTATTGAGCAACAGAAAACTGTATCGGGAGTTTTTTATGTTGCTCTACAATTTTCTCATTGACACTTTTCATGTAATTATAATATTTGAGAAGTTGATTATTTATGAAGACTAATTATGCAATTAGGCGGAATGTAAGAAATAATCTGAGCAACTCGAAGCGATGGGAAATAACATTACCTTGGCTCTGTCCAGCTACGTGGCATTTGCATATTTTTAAATCTTGGTGCATGATAGTTGGGACACCCTGTATACACTAGGTGCCCCGCATAACTTGTGCCAAAATTAAAAAAAATATCCGAGTGCCACGTAGCTGAACAGATACAAGGTAATGTTGTTTGTCGTCGCTTGGAGTTGCTCAGATTATTTCTTGCATTCCGCCTAATTTCATAATTAGTTATTATTAATTAATTAACTTCTAAAATATTATAATCAAAGAAGCATTGTAAATTAGAAAACTGTATGCCATCATGAAAAATTCCCGATTCCGCATTTCTGGTGCTCTCTCTATACGTGCTATATAAAAGTGTTTTCCCAAGCCTAAAAAAAAAAAAAAAAGCCCTCAAAAGCACGCAAAAAATATTGTGTCGTGTTTTGCGGGTTTTATTTAACGCTTGGAAAAAACTTCCATTGCTTCATTTTATGCCGCCCTGCTACGTCAAAGGAGGGTTGCACTGTGAGCCGCGCTTCACTCCTGCATGCGTAATAAGGCAAAGTCAACGAATAATTTGAGGCCAATTATTCCAGTTTACATGGTCGTTCTGAAACGTTCAGACACAGACTTTTACGACGATTCCCTTCAACTTTCCAACACACACACACACACACACACACACGTGTGTGTGTGTGTGTGTGTGTGTGTTGTGTTTGTGTATGTATGTATGTATGTATGTATGTATGTATGTATGTATGTATGTATGTATGTATGTATGTATGTATGTATGTATGTATGTATGTATGCATGTATGCATGTATGTATGTATGTATGTATGTATGTATGTATGTATGTATGTATGTATGTATGTATGTATGTATGTATGTATGTATGTATGTATGTATGTATGTATGTATGTATGTATGTGCGGTCTGCACTCAACATTTGTTGAAAGTTAGCGCTTGTGTGTCTCGCCTCCTATGTCCTTGTCTCGTTCTTGGACCATCTCTGGAAACATTAAAAAACCCCAGCCGAGCGGCGCGACGCCGTGATGAAAACCTGTGTATCACTCACTGGAGCGATGGCTCAGTGGTCACGGCGTTCCCGTGCAGAGTACGACGTCACGTGTTCGATTTCCGGCCGAGGCGGCCACATTCCTATGCGGACATAGCCCAAAAAAGCACACATCTAATGGTGCACCCCGCTTCGGTGCGCAAATGTCACGTGCACACTACGGTTTCTTTCATATTCCCTGTGTCACTCCGGGACCGTTAAAATCCAGGAATAATCAAATCCACGCCGCCGGCGCACACTTGCAACACGGTGCTGACGACACCGGGCCATCAGCTTCGAGTCGCAGCTATGCAGGCGACGTGCTGTGGCGGCTGACGGCGGTTTAGAGCGATTCGATCCGGCAAGCTTTCAAAGCACACGTATTCGTTCGTTCACAACAGCAGATTGCGAAAGGCTTCAACTCGGCCGAGAAGCCGCTCGACTGCGCCGTTTTCAGATATGTTGAAATGAGACGTCCTATAACCAAAATGTTGACGAAACGCCAATCGTATATAGGTAGATGTGAATTTCGGCCATCTCGCGATAGTCGCCACAAATAAAGAATCGAAAGGAGAGAGCCGATAGACTTTGAGCAGTGTGCAGTTGCGTCACGAAAGATGACGTAATGTGGATGATCTGCAGTATTTATTTGCTACGCCAGTGTTAAAAGCATCAGTTACACTCAGAATGCACTGTGCTGAGTAATTTAGCGAAAACTTTATGTTCGCGCTTTAATGAGTCGACAGGAAAATGTGGGAAACCATTCGTTTACGCGCATTTGCCGTGGTGCAGGTTGCGAGAAGCGCTAAGGTCTGTTGAGACAGTCGCACTTCCCTTGGGTGAATTTGGGCGTGGAGCCCTTGGAACCGAAGGTGAAATTTTGGAAAGGGAAGAAATGTCTCCGTCTCAGCTGAACAGTCGCGGTCGGTGCGCGTGTTTAATATCGATATTTGGGTTCATAACGCGAACGTAATGCTAAACATTTTTGGACAACACCTCGTTGACGGCAGCGCGCAACCCGCCGCCATGGCTCAGTGGTTATGGTGTTCTACTCCTGAGCACGAAGTCGATTAGCATTCTGATGTAGGTGGTAGGAAAAGGTGCTCGTGCACTCCAATTTAGGCCAGGTGGACAAAATTATTCCCGTGTCCTTCGACTACAACGTCCTTCACGTAAAGTCCTGGGTGTTGCTTTGGAAATGAATGAATGAATGAACCAATCAATCAATCAATCAATCAATCAATCAATCAATCAATCAATCAATCAATCAATCAATCAATCAATCAATGGCGCATAGAAGAGAAATCTTGTCTCAAGTTGCTCACAAATGCACGACTGGAAGGTGTGTGAAAGGTGATTGCGGTATTGAAAGGGGGAAAACTCGCCTATCATCAAGCAGGCATTGGCCTTGATCGCTTGCATCAGAACTTCGCAACATTATTTTCCGAAACAAAGGTACAGTGTTCCATGGCGTTTGGATATAAATGGCCTGAAACGGCGACTTGACTAGTCCTAATGGCCAGGGCAAATCAAAATGGCAGCAAGCGGGGCGGAGTGAAAAAGGACAGTAACGAGAAACCTGCAGAAAAAAAAAAAAAAAACTGCGCTTCTGAGGCATGGATGTTCTGGTGTTCATTAAATCACAACAATCTAGGAAGGTAGACTTCTTTAACGCCAAGCCACGTCAGAGTCTGATTGTCGATAAATAACTAGGTGTGCGAATATTCGAAACTTTCGAATAACGAATCGAATAGCCAATATTCGTAAATGCGAATATTTTTCGAATACTTTTCGAGCATTTCAAAACATCAACTGGGCCCAAATAAACATAAAATTGGAGCAAAAGTACGGTAAGTTTTCGACCCCGCGAGCATAGTATAGACATAAAACATGAGAACCTGCGCAGTGGAGCAGGCTACTTTACTTAGGCAGCCATACTTTACAGGCTGTACTGCGATCATTCCAACTCTCTGAAGAGACCTGTGCATGCGAAGGAACTACTTGTTTGCTTCTAATGCTCCATTTGGACTTTTAATAAACAACGCTTGATAACGTGCTATGTAATGACAGAAACTTGCTAACTTTAAGAATACTGGGATGTGAACATTGTTTTATATTAATCGTGATAACGGCTGTTCATTATTCAAAAAGTATTAGAAAAGTATTCGATATTCGATTCGATTCGTATTCAATTCGGTCTGAAAAATCACTATTCGCTTACCCCTGTAAATAACACACTACACAGAGAACGATAAAAGGAAAAAACAAACAAACTAGAAAATAGGAAAATCTACACGCATAAACACAAAGCGTGGTGCCCATGCTCGGATAGCATTTGCTCAGACATGCATCAAATGCTCGCGTTTGGTAGTTGATATACGGGGCGCGCCTTATAATTTTAAGGCAATACAGATAAAAGAAATTGCATGTGGCATATAGTGCTATTCTGCCTCTTCAGCTAGATGACGTCATGAGGTTAACGTCACTTACACGACAAACGACACCCCACAATTAGCTAATTAACGAAATTTCGCCAATTGCATTTCAGTTATTAAGTTTGGGCCACATCCTGCAGTCGCTAAATGAAATGCCGTAGCATTTATATCAAGAAGATGCCTAAGTCTATAGATCCTGTTTAGAGAGATCCGTCCCCGAAATAAAGCGCAAAATACTGCATACAGGGGCGTTCCACGCAATGCTGCCCAGCAAATGCGTGAGGAAAGTTTTGGGGGGAAATTTATGTCAAACGGCCGGGAAATGCTTTTTTCTGCACAATTTAGGAACCCATGCATACATCGAAGTCGATGGTTTTTCTCTAGCTTTTTCTTTGACTCCATGTCAAATTCTACAATTGCGGCATATGCCCTAAAATAATGAATTAGAAAAGTAATTGGCAGATTCTGTTATATAATTAACTGTTTGTCCATCGTTATCCGTGTGGGTAAGCAATATCCGCTTCTTCAACTAATACAGATGAAGGGGTGCAATCATGACATGTGCGACGTCTGCATAGTGATATATTACTATATTAAAATTCCCGGTATCTTTTCCACTAAAAATGATCCCTCATTATCGAGGAAAATGAATGCAAACCCTTCAAATGATTCGTCTTTCGTGCCCAAGCCGCGACACAGAATACGTCTTGTGACGTCACATATTTCGCAATATTTTCTCGTATTTGGGTCTGCTTTCCGTATGAGACTCCGATAGGTGCCAGGCTATGCTCCCTCGTCCATGAGCGCTAGGTAACTATTTTTTATTCTTGAACAAATAGCTAGTTTCGGTTAGACGCTGCCAAAATTTATGGCGTCATGGCGAAAACTTTCAGTGCGGCGACAAAACAATCTTTCGTTTTTCACCCTAGCTCGAGGCACACGTGAATTATTTAAAATTTCAGAAGTCTAATTTGCTGATGCCGCATAAGTTACAATTTCTCTGTAGCCTCCGCTTTAAGATATCTACGTAGGCTAAAAAATAAATAAATGCACTGGCCCACCTTTGAAAGCACGGCGTCTTCCAGGAAGTTTCGCAAGGGAATGTTTAGAAGCGCCCAAGTTGTTTTTGAAAGCTCTTTCACAAGATAAAAGAGAGAGAAAGTGAAGCATGCCGAGATTTAGGTGATTTCGTTTGTATAGCCCCGAGCTACGAGAAGTGGAAGTGCCCACAGCTCGAGTATGGTGCAGTGTGGCTGAGATTCGGATTTGTATTCACAATGTTGTTCGTTTGTCAAAACAGTTTGTCACTGAGAGGCTTCTTATTAATTTATTTTTCCCCTATCTCAAACCCCGTCACCAAAACCCTGGTGTCTGAGATACCGGTAGGATTGTAGCATTGTATGTTGGGGCCCTGTTTAAAGAAGATCAACTCCGACCTTAATCTTAATACGAACTCAGGAGCATGACTTCGTGTTGAAGCTTACGAGGCCAAGAGAAAAGCGAGAGGCACGTGCCTTTTATCAGGAAAAAGAGGTTTACATGCGAGGGAAAACTAAATAACGTTAACTTTCCGTGGCCTCCTTTGTTTACTACCCCCCGCTTTTCTTTTTTTTTTCTTTTGTGTGAATCACGACATGATGGCTTGTATCCAAGAGAAATGGATTGTGAATTTAATTTCTTGCTCTTGAATAGGCTTGGAGTGTTAAATCCCGTTTTTCTCGGCGTTTAACAGACAATAAGCGTCGGGCTAAAAGTAGTGACTAAAGCAAACGGGCCATTAAAAAAATCTACGTAATGAAGAAACGAGCTTTTAAAGTACTCAAGCCTTCAAGTTAACCACTTATAGTGGCAAATGTTGAAGCACAATAACGTTGTATTTTGCATTTTCCCATAGCTACAAATATTGTTGTGTGCCGAATCGCCGAACAATCTGCGTGACGAACTAATAAAGAGCGACAGTTCCGTGAAATTATGACCAGAAAGAGTCAGAGGCACGATGAATAGCTAACACCGCAATTTCTGGAGAGGGATATAGTTATTGCGGTAGTTTATGACATGCTCATATGGCACCAGAACATGCCTATAAGGAACCAGTGAGAGAGCAGCGACTCCTGGCTCAACGAGGTGGATCGCGGTGGTTATGGCATGATTATTTACTAAGCTTGACGCAATGTCGTTGAAATTGAGATGCGTGCTATATACGCGTACTGTTTCGAAAAATGTATCCGGACGGAAGGGCTCGTTGGCAGTGACAGGGCTGCATCACGCGCGGCAACGTTTTCCAATTAATTTGGTCCTTTACCCAAAATCACCATGTAAATACACTCGAACAATGAATTCATCCGGCAGTGCACGTAACGAAATCGCTGGAAACGACTCAGTATATTTAAGTTTATTGTTTAAAAGATTGCTTTTTCTCATTGTCAGCTGCAACCAAAGTGGTTGCAGCTCCGCCGCCGGGCACCCACTGGTTCAAAATGGTACAAGCGTACCCCGGCCTGGCGTTCGGCTTCCTTCAGGGGTGATACGCTTGGGAAAGGAGCCTGCGCCCTGAATTCCCGTCGAAACCAACGTGAGCACGGAAAAAAAGTGGTGTCTGGGCCGCTCCCATGGCGGTCATTTCCCATGTGGTGCCCCAAGCACCTATTGAGGTGGGGGCACCTTCGGGTTGAGGTCAAACACTGTTAGTGGCTTATAGGCAATTAAACTTGTGCTCCCTCTAATTGTTTGTCTCGAATCCTATTGAACGTGTAGCTGAAAAATAAGTTTCATTGCCTCTCTGAAAATCTTTCCTGTTCGCGTTTTTCAGAGTGGAAAAATATAACATCTTACTGCGATCGAGAGTGTCCGAAGACTGTCGCAACTTCGCGAGTTTGCGCGCAGATGACTGCGTTTCAATACCGACGTATACAGTGCTGCTTGTGACGTACGCACAATCACGGCAGCATGATATGCGAGTGGCTATCAAAATGTGGCGACGACGAAGGAGGTCAATGCCCAGCAAGCTGAGGCCATCACTCGGTCCCACGCGATGGCGGCCGGCGTCCTGCCGACTCCGCGCGTATAGCACACCACCGCGCACATTCGCCCAGCAGGCGACGAATGGCCGAGTGGGGACTATATACACGACAGGAGCATGATCGTATGCGCGAGGCAAACACGCCGCAAATCACGGCCCTCGGTCGAGTCGCGCGTCACCCTGGACCGAAGCTCCACGCGGCGTGGCTCCGACGGGACCTGGTGCCCATCAGACCCGCGACCAGGCGGCGGCGTGCGGCGGCGCTATCGGGACCCGGCGCGCGCTATACCTTTAGGCGCGAGACGTTCCAGATGACCCGCCACCCGCGAGCACTTGACGCGGCCACACGCCGTGGCCGGTGTCGGGACGCCTCGCTGGGTTCCTGGCGTCGATCTTGCCGCGGCCAGCTGCAGGCTATCGTCACGGGCGACCCCGCCAGGCGTGAGCTGGCTCTCCATGGACAGGCACGCGCGGATAGAGGCCATTTCCATTCCGAACGCGATGGTTGCCGCCGACCCGGAACTGTTGCACGTGGAAACGCTATAATATGCTCGTGGAATTCCCGAAGTCGAAGTATACGGCTTTTAATGCGAAGCTTTTATAGGATCACTCCGCGAGTTTTATTTGAGCGCCTGGCGTACGCACGGGTATCTTCTATCGCCTAAAAAAAAATATACGTGTCCGATGGCGGGGTTTGAACCAGTGTACCCCAGTGTGGCAGCAGCCCGATGATTTACCAATTAGGCCAGAGACGCATGCATAGCTCTAGATAAGAATAACCTTACCAGTACTACCCTCGCGCAAGATATATAGTGCTTTAAGACGCTTGCCTGCGCTTGAGTGCGAGATGCAGCCGTGCAACAACCGCACGAAACGGCGACGCTTAAATATTTGGCATCAACAAGCATTGGAACAGCGCGAGATCGAGTTGGGATAAAGACGGGAAATTCACCATCAACGGGTATCAACAATGACACAAGGACAACGCGTCATGCCTTTATTAGATAATGAATGAATGAATGAATGAACTTTATTCTCTGCAAACAAAAGTGGAAGGGTACCGAGGGAAATTTTCAGCAGCGCTTGAAAGATATGAACAATGCTTCAATGCTTCATATAGAATTGATTCTCACATGGCATGCAATCTGGGTAATTTTTTTCTCCTCTTTGTAGATGAGCTATACACCGTTTTTTCATGGGCGCCGCCATTGCGTAGGCAGTGGCGCCATCTATGGGCAGTTGGCATGCTGGCTTGGGCGAACGCCCGTGTTGTATGCTGTGGTGTGCGTTCGGCGGCAGTTTCTGGTGGATTTTTTCGCACTCGCGCGGTCTATTTAGCATGAAATGGCGTCTTCTACGTGGGGAATGGTTCTGTGAGACGTAGTGAAGGAATTTAAGCCTGAAGTAATTAAGCGGCTGGAGTAACTGCTGGTGTTAGGGCGGACGGAGCACCCAGCGCGAGGTGCGCGCGTTTGTTTGAGCTTACAATCAGCCTCGGATATCAGTTAGGTATTTCTGAAAATTCGCTTCACGAATGTTACCTTACTGCAGGATTCTCAGCACTGTAATTCTAAGCTCTGGTTTAGCTGCAACGAGTATAGTTACGAAACATTTGACGATCCTAACAGCGTAGGTACCGTTCTGCTGGAGAATAAGTCATGCTGTTTACTTTGACAAGCGTTCAAGCTGTTATGTGTAGATACACTGGGCGACTGCCCTATTTGCTGGGCAAGGTTTCCGCCTACAAATAAAGTAGTTTGGTTAATAATAACCGCATACCGTACAGTGTGAATCACACTTTTCTAGTGGTCGAACGCCCAGCTGCAGACTGCGAGCACCCGAGGCAGTAAGTACTAAATGCTATGTTATAGATCTGTTTGTTCTATATAGCGTATGGTCCAAGTGGTCCAAGCATGCGGCACGGCCATGCGAAGTCTTATTGCGTCGTTATCCCGTGTTCTGTTTTATTTTGCCGCAACAGGAGGACATAGGAACTCTTTCTTTTTTTTTTTTTCAGTCTCCTAAGTTCAGTCATTTACGACGCATTCACCCACGTTGCGGAAATTGTGTACTTAGAAATAGCTGTTGGGTTCTCTTTACGCGATCCCCTTTGTATATTGTGCCTTACAGGGCAAAAAAGGCAATGCACGAAGCACGAAGCCATTGTGTGTATCAAGTTGGCTTGACAACCGCAGCGCTCGCTGTATTGAGCAAAGCCTTCGGCCTCTTGCAGAAGGCTAACGTAGACATAGTGATTTGAAGTCTACTAGACTTAAAATGCGTGAGAACGATGCCGGTGGCTGATGCAAATGTTTTACAACAACTCTTCGTCGAGTGAAAACCGATACATCCAACAGTTCACAAAACATACACACACCGCGGCTGATGATGCGCGTCGCATTTTTTGCACACGCAAGAGTAATTTCCAGATACTGCAGCTGCTGCTGCACCTGAAGGCTACACAGTGGTTGTTCGACGACCTCGTAAGAACTGACATCCCGTAAATTGCACTCGGAACTAGCTAAAACACCTCCGAATCGTTCTGCAGCGCGCGACCGGCAACACATTCAAGCCGCGCCGCGCCGGCTCGCACAAGCCAGAGAGGAGGAAAGGCTCGTCGCGCGCCCTTTCCTCCTCGCGCGTGATGGGGACACTACAATTGGCGCTGAGCCGTGCTCCCTCAAGGGCTGCAGAAGATAGCGTCAACCTTTCCCTTTCCTCAAGAACCACTTACCACTACTACACTACAATGAAAAAATTACTGCAGAAGCTTCTAGTGGGACTTGTCAGATAGTGAGCAAGCATTGTTTCCAGTCGGTCATCTTGCACACATACGTCTCTGACGTATCCGAACGCGTCCCTGGTCGTATAATATATATTGAACCATAACACAGAACCATAAAAATGACTGAAACGCCAATGTATTTCGTCGCCCACTTTAGGAATTAATATCCCTTAACCGGCGTCATCCAGATAATTCGTTCCAATTGCGGACACGCCTTGCGAATTATCACCGGCTGCAATTTGTAAATTGAAATATAGTAAGTAATTATTAAAACATAAATTATTGATTTTTATTTAGTGGTAATTAATTACGTTAGTAATTAATTTTTCGTTCAAGTAGAGTCTGCCTCTCCGAGTAACTCGGCTGAAAGCCTATATAGGACAGTGATAGCTGCCACAGGCGATTTTTAAAGATTATGTGTAATCTTAAAGTAATAAAAACACCTGACAGCAACCTTGGTTCTCCACAAGAAAAGTAGAAAGTTACCTATCAAGAAGGGGGTCAGGCAAGGAGACACGATCTCTCCAATGCTACTCACTGCATGCTTAGAAGAAGTATTCAAGCTCTTAGACTGGGAAGGCTTAGGAGTGAGAATCAACGGCGAATATCTCAGCAACCTTTCGTTTGCAGATGACATTGTCCTATCCAGCAACAATGGGGACGAATTATAGCAAATTATTTAGGACCTTAACCGAGAAAGTGTAAGAGTCGGGTTGAAGATTAATATGCAGAAGACAAAGATAATGTTCAATAGCCTGGCAAGGGAACAAGAATTCAGGATCGCCAGTCAGCCTCTAGAGTCTGTAAAGGAGTACGTTTATCTAGGTCAATTACTCACAGGGGACCCTGATCATGAGAAAGAAATTTATAGAAGAATAAAATTGGGCTGGAGTGCATACGGCAGGCATTGGCAAATCCTGACTGGGAGATTACCACTATCGTTGAAAAGAAAAGTGAACAATCATTGCCTTCTACCGGTGCTAACATATGGGGCAGAAACTTGGAGGTTAACAAAGAAGCTCGAGAACAAGTTAAGGACCGCGCAAACAGCGATGAAACGAAAAATGTTAGGCCTAACGTTAAGAGACAGGAAGAGAGCGGTGTGGATCAGAGAATAAACGGTGATAGCTGATATTCTAGTTGACATTAAGCGGAAAAAGTGGAACTGGGCAGGCCATGTAATGCGTAGGATGGATAACCAGTGGACCATTAGGGTTACTGAATGGATGCCAAGAGAAGGGAAGCGCAGTCGAGGTCGGCAGAAAACTAAGTGGAGTGATCAAGTTAGGAAATTCGCAGGCGCAAGTTCGAATCAGCTAGCGCAAGACAGGGGTAATTGGAGATCGCAGGGAGAGGCCTTCGTCCTGCAGTGGACAAAAATACAGGCTGATGATGATGATGATGATGATGATGATGATGATGATGATGATGATGATGATGTTGCATCTATTGAAGTTGTAGGCAGTATCCAAGTGCTAGGTGTACATTTTTCTTCAGCAGTACAATGGAATAAGCATGCCAACGCTGTAATCCAAGAGCTAAGTCACATAACTAATGTAGTAAATCGTAACCGACACGTTTTCCTTACTTCATTTAAAGTCGTAATATATAACACATTATTTGCTTCTCAGATTAATTATAGTTACCTCGTATCGCACTGCAACGAATACAAATTTATGCAAATTATAATTACTGCAGAAAAGGATAATACGTGTCATCGCTAATATCTCGCAAAATAGATACACCGAACGCTTATTTAAGAAGTTTAAAATCACCAGAGTGCATAAAATTTACAATACCCGACTTTTACAGAAGCTTTGTTAAAATAACTGCAAAAACAATCGATTCCTCATGGAACAGGCATGTTTTAGGGGGGAAAAAAAAACGCCTCAAAATAAGCTCAACTGTGGATAGTGTACCACTTTAGAACAAATTACAGCTCTCAAATGTTAAAAAAAAAGTATGTTGCGTGCATTTTCTGGCATTTATGCAAATTTGTATATTTTCTCTATTTTTCCAGAAGCCGCCCGGGAGCTGCGCGCTGGCAAGCCACGAAGCTGTACAGGGCAGCTGAGTGTTTTTCAAGCTGTATTTGTAGCTGTCTTTCGCGGCCTCCTTCAACCTGTTGGAAATAAAATAAAACTTCGAACTTCAAATATAAGACGATCATACTAAACCCTTCGCTCCATCACCGACCTTAAATCAGACAACATGGGCATGAAGCATCTTCTCCTGTGTCGGCTGTGGTTAGCAGTTGCCCTCGCGAAAGATTATTCACATAAAATCTTAAAAAAAGGAGTACGGGTCTGGACTCTAGGCTTTCAGCAGACTTGCTTGTTAACATACTTTGCGTCGTCCTTCTGTCGTCATCGTTACCCACCATACACATCTCTCTATCACTCTTTCCTTTCCCTCAGCGCAGAGTAGCTGGGTACATGAAGGCACTTCAGGCCGACCTCTCTGCATTTCGTATCCTTTCCTCTCTCTTATTGAGTACTAGTTGGAATGGCTCGTGGTACTGCATGCTATGAAGGCAACATCGCCCACTTATTGTGTCGCTGTCCTTGATTTGACTTCTACTCTCTTTAACGCACCGGGACGACATGACGATCTGCCATCTGACCGTACAGACGGTACTTGATTACCCTCCCTGCCGCTCGTCTGCCCACAAGACTATGTAGGTAGTTTTGCTCGTGCTTCTCGAAGACGACTGGGCCTTTGCGAACACCTCTGACAGCGTGGCGCTGTCCGCGCGCGTGCTCGCCTCTCCCAGCAACGGGTAACCAACCAACCAGACGCCTTTCTAGTCAACACCGTTGCCTTCTCCTTTTCCTTTCTGCATCTCTCTCTCTTTCTTAACAAGACAGTTGCTAGTATTTCGTGCCGCACTTGTGTGCATCCAAATGAGCAACAAATACTTATCTTTTTCTCCCGAGGGCGACGAACGTCGTGAGGTGGCACCTCTTTTGTCAGACATTCGCGAACCTATGACCGCCATCGGAAAGTGTATGCGTCCATATAGTATAACAGGGTCCACCAGTCGAGTACTTAGCATGCACTCGAACGTGTCATCAGGAGCCACAGCGTCGTTCGTCTGGGCACTGCCGGCTGCCCCTAACAGCCGATAAGGAACGCCGCGTCTGGTGAACGAATATGCCGCCAGGGGACGCGTCGCAGCGTTGGAAATGAGGCATGTGTATGCTGCAGAAAAAATCCGCAGACCTCATGGAATGCGAAGAGATTCACCCAATGAGACCCGTAGGTAACGTACACCTTCCAGAAGCGTTTGGATTTAAAGTGGACCCGTCATCAACCCGTCAGCAGTCAAGATAAGAGACGTTTAGAGCATTGGTGGTAAAAAAGCAGGGAAGAGATTGATACGACCGGATCCGTTACAGGCATGGGATCATTACAGGCATAGGTAACGGTACAAGGTAGATAAGTTTTGAGGAAGAGAAAAAAGATTAAAGATATGTATACAAAAATGCTAGAATGAAAAGCATGTATAGCGTGCCTGAGTAACTCAAGCAGGCTAGGTGACTATTTGTCACCGCCCCGTTTCAAAGGGGATGCCAGTGATTCATAATAATAATAATAATAATAATAATAATAATAATAATAATAATAATAATAATAATAATAATAATAATAATAATAATAATAATAATAATAATAATAATAATCAAGAGAGCTCGCGTGCTAAGCGCTTGACTCCAGCCAAGCCGATGCGTGTCCCGAGTGCTTCAGCTGAGAGTGGTGTGCGGTAAATATTCCTCTAGTGGTCATATGTAACACACTTGTGTGCTGCAGAAGAGACAAGATCGCAAAGGGGATGCCACAGGCGGCATTGCTTCCGACGATTTCTTACATTCTGCACAAGTATGTTAAGAGGGTTATGCAAATACTAATACCGGGAAAGAACTTAGTTACCTGTGTAATTTTACTCACAGGCTGTTGAATATTTTCCAAGCACAGAAGAGTACTCTTGCATAAAAGACGATTGATTGAAAACATTCCTTTTTACGAGACGGAAAGAGATAGAAAGAGATAAAGAGGCAAAGGTGGAAATTGTTGATGGCTCTGGAAAGTCCAGCACTGAGTACATCCCGGCCCGTCACCTAACGTTCTACACTGCCAAAGAAAATTGGTGTGTCAACTTTCCCGTTGTTAGGTAGAGATTAATAGTCGTCCAAAAAAACAATGGATTCAAATAATAATGCCGCGCCATTTCGCATTTTTTTCTCGCCTGATGTGTGCCTGCATGTAGTAACTGTGAAGCTTCAAAGAACGAGTATTACAACTTTACCAACATAAGTCCCCAGCGGAAGCTGGAGACGAGCACGCAGGCCTTTCATTCGGGAGCAGCCGTCATACACACGCGAGTACCGCAGACAAATAGCGAAGCTTACGCCGGAGACGTTCTCCACGACTCTCCACGCTGAAAAAACATCTCAGCTCGTCTTCCCTCTCTGGTAGTTGCCTTGTTGCATGTGCGGTGGTCTGAGCAAACAACAAAACGCTGCGCGGACCGAAGTGCGTCGGTATAGTGACAGGACAGCAGCAGCAGCAGCAGTCTGGGATATGGCGCGCGATCTTTCCGAAGAGTTGACTTCGAGCGCCGGCGGGGAGTCAGCGATATCGCGCCGCGCGGCCTTTACAGCCGTGGATTTGGTGGGCCCCCCGTCGGCTCGAGGGGGAGGGATCTGAACGGCAATCTGAGCGCGAAGTGCGCACTCGAAACAACAACGAAAGAAAAGAGGAGCGTGCATTTCGAGCGTGGCTCCGGAAAATAAACAGTTCCGCCTCGCACCGTTGGCCGCGCGTCAGGAGCGCGCATTAAACGCTCGCACAGTGCGCGCCCCTCGCCCGCTGCTTTCCTCTCTCCTTCCCGGCCACTTGTCAGGCACGCGCGGATGGTGGCGCCAAATGGACCCGCGTTGCTGGCCTGCTGGGTGCTCTGTCGTATTTTTTTTTTGTTTTTTGTTACGACGATGGTGCTGAAGAGTCGTCCATCGCGTGTACGGCTGTACGACCTTGCACTAAATGCTTGCGCACAAGAAATGCAGTGTGCGGTATGAAGCTCCATGGTAGTCAAAATTTATTCGGAAGCCTCCCATGCGGTGTCCACCCCTAATCGAGGTTCAGGTAGACCTGGAATGTAAAAATCAATCAATCAATCACTCAATCGGGACATCATTCGAGACGAATGCGGGCACCCGAGAACATGCTGCCTTTTAATAACCGTTTGATTCGTGTAGCTGTAAGAGGTCTCAAGAAACAACTTTTGAACGGCTGAATTATGAAATAATCTTGTTATATTGAACGCCCGACTGTGCTCTGATCCTCCAGTGAACGCCATTATTTACGGGAATATTGTGTGCTGCAATCTCTGTGTAGCATGACGAGTTGAAGTAACCGTTATCTACTTCCTGCGAAAAGCATTTGAACTATCCTAAATTGAATATCCAAGTACTGACTATAGCCGAGAAATTGATATTCGCTTGTTTCTTTGGTTTTCCAGCCCTCCTGTCGGGTGTGCAGCATTGAACTCACGATTATGTGTCAAGTACATGTCATCATAATCTCCTTCATTAATTGTCAGGAGGTAAAATTTTGAACGGACGCTTTTGCATGAGAAGCCGCTGACATCCCACAAATGAGAACGCGTTATGTAAACGCCAGCTTTGCTAAGCAACTGACTGAGTCAGTTGACTGAGTCACTCCCCGCGAGCGCAGTGAGTGAGCGAGCAAATACTTTATCGAAAAACAAGGTATTAAGGTGGGTGGCCTTCTGGTTAGGCGGTTACAAGCCCCTGGGCAAAACAATTATATCGACGGCGCGTGGCAGGCTTTTGTCTTGTTGTTGCCTGCAGCAGTGAAAATGAACACATTGGCTACACCTCACTAGTTTATCACCAGGGCGATTGTTGCTCACCTCAACGGACTTATATAACACTGCACTCTGCTTACTCCAGTGGCAACTCTAAGGAGTCGAAATAAAGCCCTACGCGTATATACTTGTGTTTATGACGTTGCCAGTGGAGCGCCCGATTCAGTATCCGAGGCCTAGTTTCTGGACAATATTAGCAATCCTCCCTCGCTCTTTGAACTAATTACGTGTTAGAGATGTTCGCATTCATTTCCACCAGTACAAGTTTCGGTTTGTGCTCATTGTACCTGACACGCATCGTTTGAATATGATCGGTTGGCCGGGTGGGCGACTTGCCGCCATTTGTTGAATTTCATGTATTATTTCGTCTATTCTCTCCAGTCTTTGCCTGCCCTGACGTTTGAAACAATACAAATGCTTCATGGATCACCACACTCCCTTTCACAACAGCCAAGAAGGAGAACACACACACACACACACACACACACACACACACACACACACACACACACACACACACACACACACACACACACACACACACACACACACACACACACACACACACACACACACACACACACACATATATATATATATATATATATATATATATATATATAGGCCCTGCGTCATCACAAGGCCAATCGGGACGCAAACGTCAAAGCTGCTCTTGCGCATCTCTGCAAGTAATCGAATCGCGTTAGAACGGGGCTCTGTTTTTAGACTTCACTTTTTTTCGCTTTTACCGCTTTATGTATTTAGGATCGACGTTTTCGACATTGTTCACCAACGGCGTTGTTACGGCTCTCGATCAGCGCACCGAGGAGAATTCAGCGTACCGCACAGAGGAAGCGTTGCGCTTGACGGATATATTCGCGGCGACGCAAGCAATATATATACGTATATATAACCGACATGCGCGCACCAACGCACGCGCTGTCGAATGTATGTATGAGTGATTATTAAAATAGAAGAAGAATGGCCACATCGGGTGCGGGTTAAACTCGCAGTGGTGTACGGCGCGCGCTTCCTAAGGCGTCGAGCGGTGAGGAGGCAAACCGCGGGATAAACAGTTCGTCTGCTATGGTTGCAACCGGATACCCGACCGCCGGTCCGACGGGCGGACCCCGAGGGTGCTTTTAGAAAAGTCCGGCGCCTGTTGTGCTCGGGTAGCGAGGACCCGTGTTATTGTCTCGAAGAGAGGATGAGGAGGAAAGGATGTGGGATCGGGCGCCCGTCAGCGCGAGACGGCGCCACGCCTCCCCGCCGCGCGTGATGTTCACCTTTTACCCGAGCCCCACGCGGCGCAGGCGCTCGCCTCCTGTAGTTTCACGAGCACGCATTCTCGCAAGATGACGGCATCTGCGGTCACGGCGGCCTTAATTAGACACTCAGGGTGTCGCCGTCTCCGTCCGTTAAAGTGGTATTTAAACAGAAGCGATAAATTGGTTTAGGCTGACAAAGTACTAGTAATTTCTTCGGCTCAAGGCGATATATTATAAGCGGAGAAAATTAAGAGTAAATTTATCGCTTCGAATTTACTGCAAATGACGGTCCGAGTGACGTCGCGAATATCAAGGCGTTTTTAGCGCATTCGGGACCGTTTTCAAGCAGGAACGGTTTACATTAGTTGCCATGCTGAAGTCTCGTCCACTTTTGAATTGAATGTAATCGTTCGTTATTGACGGGCATATCTAACTTAAGAGGAAGCTTAAGCGGAAGCAACACTTCTGTTCCGCCTGTGGCTCGGCGTGGCAATCATGAAACGCTTATTCCTTCCGCAGTGGAACGCTCGACAGCCCGGCTTGCGACAACTGTGGCTGCGCGGAGACGATCAAGCACCTCCTCTGTGATTGTCCCCGTTTCAATGGGGTAAGAAAAGTGCTCGCGACCGCAGTCGAAAAAAAAAAAGAAAATCTGGACGATCGCCCCTTCACAGAGGAAAAAGTTCTAGAACACTGGTCCAGACGTGTTTCGGCACTCAAGGCCTTACGGGCTATATATGCTCAAGTTCTTAAGGGCTTGTGAAGTGTGCGACCGACTTTGAACGTTGTAGCGCATAGCATCGCGTTATTGTGGGAATTTTTCTAACTTCATTTTAACGCGACAGCGTTAAGGACCCCATGTCGCAGAAAAGCCGGCGTCGGCAACCGGCGTCGGCAACCGGCGTCGGCGTGCGATGTCGGTGGGTGGCGGAGAAAATAATCGCCAGCCACGAAGGCCCTCCGAATGTATTTAGGTACATGTATATGACACGCCTTCTTATATGACATGCGGTATATACGGTTTATATTGCCCCACCATTATATCATTAATGTTGCTCATACCTTGTCTTGCATTCTTGGCAAAGCTCTTCCTCGGAATTTCCAGAATGACAATCCACAAACAAATGTGATGAAACAAAACACCCACAGCGCTTTCCTTTTATGTTAAATCTTCTCAGACTGAAATATTAAGAGTACGAAACAAAAACGGAAACCTGAAAATTATGCAATTTTTTGGTACGGCTGTGCAATATCTCCGGGATCGCCCTATGCAAGAGGCCGCGTTTCTACCCGAAAGCTCGCATTCGTGCATAGCGTTGGCCGCTAGTGTTTCCCGGTAACCATTACGGTTGCTTAAGCTGCAGTTGTCGGGAAGCGTGAGAAGCAGTCAGGGATCTTTGAATGCTATCGCGTTTCACTCTTAAAACCGAAGCTTAAGTGTCCTCCAAGTTTCTTTTTATTTCTTTCTTCTATCACCTTTTTTTTTCTTCCTTTAATCCTTTCCCCATTACAGGGTAGCGTGCCGGTACTTATACTGGCTAACATCCCTGTCTGTCCTTCCCTTTCTGTCTCTCTCTTAAGCTCGGGAGCTCTTGTCTAAATACATGGGAGCGGAGAAATCGTTTTGCTCTGGATCCACTACGCCGAATGGGAGGAGATGTGTTACATAAAAAAAAAGAAAGAAAAACAAGTGAAAAATACACAAGCATATTTTAAAAATTGAATTTTGAATTGTCGAAAATTGAAAAGTAAAAAAAAAAAAAGAGCAACTCAAGTGTCACGATATTCAACTCTGTAACTCCGTAATAAATAACAATATCACAATTACGATATACACTTACAATATACACGGCATCTAGAGCGGACGAAATTGATTTACTTATACACCCACCTCAAGTATACCACTAATTTATGAGTAGGACATTTGCAGAGCCGTCGTGTAAGCTTGGTAACAATTTCACGTAAGCTGTAAACTTGTATATAAAATTTGTCTGCTTTAGATGCTCTAACAGATGCAATTTTCAGAAGTGCGATATCTGTTTTTGGTGCAGAGTCCCAGATTTGTAAACTTCGTGATGCGTGTTTTTCTATTCTTAACAATTTACAGCAGCTTTTGTCAAAATATGAGGTCCTAAATAAAAATGTTGCTTACTACAGTTGCTAGAATTTAACTTTCTCTCTCAAATACAACAAATTTCATTTAAGTGGATCCAGCGGTTGTTTCATGAGAGCATTTCTTCGTTTTACAGGTATTTGAATAGGAATACCGAAGCTGGGCAGGTTTTATAATTTACAGCAGGTTTCTATCAAACTACAGGTTTCTATTATTTCCCAGTAGAGTTGAACCTCGCTATGGAGAAATAGTATGGACTATAAAAAATAAATTGTATCGGTATTTTCACAGCAACAATGCCTTACTGTTTTGACAATTTATAGCCAAGAAATTCTGTCCGAATAAACTCAGTTTATATTCATGGGACGTGGTGAAAATTCGCACTCTCCTGAGCCGATATGTAGAAATACGTCTCTCTGAAGTGCTAAAATAATGCAGGAAGCTAAACCTAAGTTTTGGTAGGACACATTCCTTTATTTCGTAATAAGTAATTTTTTTTCTGTGCCTACTTCTGCGGGATTTGTCAGAAACGCCTCAAGCCGCACAAACCCTTCCAAATATCGAATGCGTTCAACCCGCGTCTAATTACATTACGAGCTGAGGTAATTTGAGCGTCGCTGAGAGCTTGGTATCACTTGCTCACCTCGAGACCACATGGTATTCGGCAGGAACGCACGGCTACAGCTACGAGTTGATTGCATACGTTGTCATAAAAAAAAAAGAAAAAAAAAAAAAAAACTCGCCTTTTGTTGGGGCTTCACTGTCAAGCTACCACTACTAGCTTTCTGTCGTTCTTCTTCTTTCTTTCCTTCTTTTTGGGATGGCTTCTGGCGTAGAAGGCTTTTTTGTTTTCCCCCTTTTTGCTCCAGAGTGGTTGAAGCTTTGCGTCCTGCTTTTGGAGGAAAGCGAGAAGGGAACGCTTAGTGCTCTTTACATGTGATGACCATCACAGTTCAAAAGCGCAGTAGGTGCACCCGGCAATAGAGAGACCGGGCTCGCACCTCTGCAGTCGCCATAGCCCCCGCATAATGAATGTGACAGTCGCCAAGAAGCGAGGGCGTCGTACCGCGTCGCCATAGGGATCTAAACAACGTCACTGCTCTCGTCGCTATCCGCTATAAGATGCGAATAGCTGCGCAGCCATTCAATTAGACTATCCTCTTAAGGTGGCCATCGACAGTAACCGGACTGATCTGTGCACTTTCGAATCCCGTCTGACTCCTTTAAAAAAAAAAAAAAAAAAAAAAAAGAGCGATCATTGAAATGCATTCACGTGTTTTCTAATCAAGGCATGCGTTTATGTTTTCGGTATCTATTTTAATATCAAGTGTGCAAAGCAGTGTTTTTGTGTCTCCTTTTTTTCCTATCTCTCTGATATCTTTCTCCTTCCCGTTCCGCTCCATCTTTTCTGTGCTGGTGGTTGTTCAGATGCGAACCTCAAGGTTAGGCAGTTACGATGCTGGTCCGAACCCCTTTCCTTCCTTCTGCCCCCTCTCCCAGCCCTCTCTTTCTCTCTCTCTCACTCTAACATTTGCTGCGGGGACTATAACGCCACCGCGGGCTTTGCATCACACGATTGCGGACTTGGTCGCCAACTTACACATGAACAGCTTTGCTATATCTTGTGCTTTCAACCCTCTGTTTCTTTTGTTTTTCGTGCTTTTGATGTTCCGTGACTGCGTAAACATGCAATTACGAACTTTGTTAAACAGAGCATGGCGGTTATTCGTACGCTACGTGCCTAACAGGCGCAAGAGATTGATTGCTTGCATTTAAGGCAGAGTTGGGCTTGTTGGAATTTAGGCGAAGGCATGTTCTAATGCGTAAGACAAATGAAAAGAGGTGGAGAGACAAAAGGACGACAGAAAAGGTAGAGCGTCTTTTTGTCTCTGCATCTCTGCATTTTTCTTACGCACTGGAACATGCCTTTGTCTTGATTGTTTGGCTGGCTTTAATGTCTCAGAGCTACACCATGGAATATGAGGAAGCCATAGTGGAAAACTTTAAATTTATTGCGGTCGCTGAGGGTCTGTCGAGACGCCCGTAAATCTCAGTACACGGATTGTTCTGTTTTACGACCCCAAACGAATGCAGCCGCCGCGACCACGAATCGAACCCTTGGCCTTCTATTCTGCGGCAGATTGCCGTGGCTGTACAGCTAGAAGTCAATGTCACCGAAGGGAATACCTGCTTAACAGTCATTGGGCGTGTTTGCAAGCTCTTACAGAGCTTCATTTCTTGAGTCTGTGAAAACCTCCCTTGACGTTTGTTAACTAGACAGAGACGTAAACCAGTAGACGTCAATATGGGCTTTCGATCTTGAGCTTAAATAGAAAATTGTCTGTCGCGCAAGGCTTATAGGTGTTGCGTACAGGCAAAATGAGCCATCTATAGCGCGGAAAGCGTTGCCTTTAAGGTGTCGTACGCGTTTCATTTGAGGATAGAACAGCATTAGAACCGTCTTTCTGTAAGCAGTAGATGTATGAGGGCTGATTTTTACACACTGTTCAACTACCTCTGCGCAAATAGTCGAATCGTCCCGGAAGCCCGACAACATTCTGCAGTGAACTTCTCTGATATTAAGCCTCGAGCAGACGTACTTCGAACTCGCCGCACACGTGAACTCGCCTTCAGTGCTTGAACGTATACGCACGATTAAACCGTTGGTACCAACGAAGCTGCGACAAAGTTTTCGTCTGGAATGCGAAAGCGAAGAAAAATCAGAAGGGGTATATGCAGTCCAATCCTGCCAATCCTGTAGGAAACGGTGCGGAGAAAAAAATAAAGAAAGAAAAAAAAAAATGAAGAAAAACCACCGAAGGTAAAGAAAGCAAAATCCCCGTGAAGTTAATCAGAAACTGACTTTTGGAAGACCCTCGCTAGCAGACCAATTTCGGACGGAAGTGGAATCCTGTCTGCTTTAATTTTCTCGTGCTTCCTTTTCGATGCTCATAAACCTAAAAAATTAAACAACAAGAATCACGTATGCATCAATTTAAAACCACTTTTCGTTCCTGCGCGCAAATTGGGGTCCAAGGAAGCCCCGGCCTGCCACCTCTCTATAAATACACGAATGTACAAAAATACAGAAGTGCTCAAATGGCGATTCTATGGAAATAGAGGGGGAATCTGCCAGGACCCTCCGTAGCGCACAGTCACAAAAATTGAAAACTTATACGAATCAGAATGATGTCCCGCAACGGCTGTATCATGCTGCCGCCATAATGTGTCCCTTGTCACGTGATCACCATCCATCTGCAAGGCAGTGTGAAAAATTTACTGGATGCCGAATCTGAGAAAAAGCAGAATATTTCCTGAGGATGGGCACGCCGCCTGCACCTCTACTATATAGTCTACGCGACGAACATAATGCTGAATTAAAGAACATGGAAACTAACCAAAATTTATTTTAATTTTAAAAACCTGACGTTTCGGAGCCCGACCGGCTTCTTCTTCAGCTAGGGGTGAGATGGCGTGAGGCGTAGCAGAGCATATATGTGCTTTTGTTTTTAACGCTTTGACAGGAGCGCGGACATTTTTCTCAGTCCTTGAGAGTGAACGGCGGGAATTGTTCCTGACGAAAGATTGAAGGTTGGAGTTTCTGTGTTCTTTAATTCAGTTGTTGCAAACCAGGCAGATATCTGCCGAATGTTTAGCTTTGATTCTATGCGTCGAGATTTTGGCCAAGGGACCACGCAACATAGTGCTGTACTGTTGTAAGGGGGAACGCTAAAACTGGCTCGATATTGACTTTTTTTTGTGGAACCCGCATCCCGTAAGCTTTTGGCCTTGATCTGTTCAGGAACTGTTACGAACTAAACAAAAATGCAAGTCACCGAAGAAGACGTTTGGTCACGCGAGGCCCCCAAGACGTCACGCAGCTAGTCTCCCGAGGCGAGGTCGGAGCGTGGAGGGGTGGCTTTACCTGTGCAAGAACGGATATGTGGCCCCGAATCGACGGTCAGAGACTGCGCAGAGCTGCTGTCGTGATGAGTAATCGACTCGGGGGAGTGAGGGCAGACACCTTAATCCGTCAAGTTGCTGCTGGCCGAGGCAGATAGAGGCCTCTTCTTCGATCTCCACTCCCAAGCTTCCACCTTCGGCGCAAAGTGGCCAGGTCACCAGTTCGGTCCTTTCATTTAGCCCTCATTGCTCAGGCTACCTTTTTCATTTTCCGTTTCTCTCTGGCAGGGCGTTGGCGGGTATGTGCATACTGAGCGCATGTTTCGACGCTGCGCCCATCAGCGGCCGCTTGAAGACCGTTTCCGACAGCGCAAGCTGCTTGGTGGGCGCGTCTCTTGCGAAGCATTTCGAGCCGAGCACATCGCACTGCGCAAATAAGTGAGGAAACGATTTATGAAAGTATATACATGCGCAAAAGTGTACAAACCTCGAGTGTCAGGCAAAAAAAATAATTATACAGATCCCACGTACTGTGGGAATCGATGTTATGCTAAGCATTTTGCAAGTAGCTGGCTATTCAACATTGCTGGAGTTTCTGCAAAGCGTTACCAGACGTGTACGTGCAAGGCGAGCAGTTGTGTGTGTGTGTGTGTGTGTGTGGTGTGGTGTGGTGTGCGTGTGCGTGTGCGTGTGCGTGTGCGTGTGCGTGTGTGTGTGTGTGTGTGTGTGTGTGTGTGTGTGTGTGTGTGTGTGTGTGTGTGTGTGTGTGTGTGTGTGTGTGTGTGTGTGTGTGTGTGTGCGTGTGCGTGTGCGTGTGCGTGTGCGTGCTTGTGACGATAGCAGCAAGACGACGATGACGGTGAGGACGATCTTATATGACGTATGAATACTTCATAATTTCCACTCCGGCCGTTAGACACGGCTTTTTCCAGTTTCCCAAACTTAAACCGGCATCCAAGAGACAGCATTTCAAGACTCTTCAGGTTTTCCAGATATCTCGCACTCAAATGGTGCTCCAGAAGATAGCTTAAAAACCAGTTTAGAAGACATCGTGAAGCGGCTTGGCAAAGCGGTGCATCCAATATAAGGAAGGCTATTTTGAATAATCCTCACCATGGTTTGCTGCAGTAACATCGCAGGTACCAGTATCAGTCCTGCAACCTTATTTTCAAACCTTGTATGTTGGCAAAATTTAACCCGGGCGCTTTCACTCTAGAAGAAATGACTGACGTAATTCGCACGAAATTTCCTGGCCTGCTGTGACAAACATTTAGAGACGTCAAACCAGAAGCCCCTACAGGCGCGCTTGATGCGTAAGATGAGCGCCTTTCTGTTTTTATATGCTTATATTCCTCTTCAGCCTTCATCGACAGCGTGCCTCATAATCAGATCGTGGTTTTGGCACGTAAAACCTCATAATTAAAATTATTCATCGACAGGAGACTAACTGCACCATAAGGACTATAAGATTATTTTTGTCTTAAGTGAGCCGTTTCTTCCGGACGGAGGCTCAATAATGTAACGAAGACGGGCAGCAGTTGTAAAGATGCACTCACTGGTTTAAAAGTGATGCCTCAGCTCGATTCACGTACCGTCTTTGCAAAAAAAAAAAAAAAATACTGGCAATGTTGCCTGCGAACGCCAGGTTTAACTATAGACAGGCTGTTGAAAGAAGTTTCTATATAGGGTATGCCATTAAATTGAATTAAGGGGTCTTAATTGCCAAAACCACGATTTGATTATGAGGCACACCGTAATAAGAGACTTCGAATTAATTGGTATGTCATAAGTTCCAACGCCTTGGGGAACGAAAATCACTGTCGACTCACCCTTTAGAGAGTGTCAGGAGCGCCAGGGAACAACAAATATGTGGAAGGCGCTGAGTAACCGGTATATATATATACTGTATATATTGACAAAGGCTGTATACGGCGCCACTAGCTCACGAGAGCCCACCCACACACAAGCCCAGCTTTTCTTCTTTTCTTCCCTGTATGTCGAATGTCGATGCTCCTTCCTGTTTTTATTTCCAATACTTCTGAGGCAGGCCCAAATGAGGTATACACGTGCGCCTCCTCTTTTGTTAAGTGTCCTCAAAATGCTCATTAGACCTAGCTTCCGCGTTCACCTATACGGCATTGCTGAATCAATGTAGCTATACTTTAGTCGTATACCTTTTTCTACACACTCCTACACTGGCTCGAGAGGCGACGGCTTGGTTCTCGAGTGATGAATGCACCCGGAACTAACTGTCAAGCCTTCCAGAGTTGTGCCTTTTTGTCTAGGAGGGCGTCAGCGTCAAAACAGCGAGATACCTTCTGGCCGTGACCAGACTCTTATGATACAAGGTGTGTAATCGCAAATAGACAAAATACCCCCCTCCCCCCCCCCCCCCCCCCACACACACACACACACACACAATTGTTATACCTACTGCGACGTCGATAAATTTATTTAATTGTTTTAATTAATTACTAGAACACGTATAAGGCATCTAATTTCCGCAATCGATGTGCGTGATGGGGGTGCGAAGCTGTGAACCGACGGTGCGCTAATTCTTATGGGCACGCGCGTTTCTCAGGCGTACGAACCCACGACCTGCATGCGACTAAGGGCATATCGCGCTCATCACGCGGACACTTGGTCCACGCGATACATACGCACTATAGATATTTTATTGCAAAGGGCTGCGTTGCTGGCGCAGCTACGAAGCATTCGAAGGAGGTATATAGGTCCGCGCCTGTGGCCCACGAGAGTGAATTAGCGATGGTGGCACCCCTGGAGACACGCGAGCCCCTCCTCAAGGACATCCGTACGTACAGCCATAAATGAAGCGAAGACGCAAGCAAGAAACTCTCCAAAGCCCAGAGGCGTGCGGCTGCCCCTCGGCATCGCAGCTTTCGCTGTACCTCTGGCGAGCGCACCAAGCCGCCCCCCCCCCCCCCCCCCCCCCCCTCTTCCCCTTGATGTGCGCGCACTTCTCGGGGGAGTTTCGAGCGTTTGTTTTTCCGATTCGAAGCGCCTAGTCATAAACAGAGCACCAAGGTAAGATGGCTGCTCGGGTTACAGCGCGGGGTCATTCGGCGGAAATGTTCGCCGTAAACATCACGTACATCTCGGGCTCCGGCGAGTCACATTCTTGTTGGGGTCAGACGGGCAGGGCGCGCTCGGGATTTCTGCGCGCCACGGTGGTGGCGGGGGAGAGGCTTACGCGTGGCGCCGTCGCGCTGCTGGACCCGGCAGACTGCGCCCGTGACCCCTGCTTCAACAAGCCCAAGCTGTTGACAGGCCGTGCGAAACAGTCCGGAGCACCGAAAACTCGGCACGTGACGGCAGTTCTGGCCCACGTGCTTTTTCACCAACCGACGGAGATGGTGGTGTCGAGAGCTCGCGATGCTGCAACCTATGCTCATGAACTGCTCCCGACGCAGAACCTATGTGTATAGGGGGAGGATGAGGTTTCAGTTCGAAACAGAATCACACAAAAAAAGCACGAAATTTAAATAAAATACGCGCAAAGAAACTATGAGAGATGAGAAGGCTGGCGAGAAAATCTTGGTAGCATGCAGCTAGCTGTTCATGCGATGACCTCTGCTGATTCTTTTATTTTTTATTTTTGTCGCTCTCTTTGAGCTATATGGTTGCCCGAGGGTGAGCAAGGTGACCCTTATCATCAGTTCAAAAGTCATTCCGTCGCTGTGCTCGGATGATTTGACTGCACAAAGTTTCCTGGCAGGCGCGAGCAGACGCGCAGAGCTCTGACATCATGTGCGCACAGTCCAGTGGACTTTTGATACACATCCTGACCCGGGAATTCAGTTATGTACTGTGAAGTGTAATGGGAGGCCATACACGAGAGTCGATACTGTTGGGCCTGAAGTTTAACTTTGACGTTTATTCTTTTTTCTAGCAAACGAAAGAGGACACTGGGGCAAATGGCTATTCGTTGAAAGGGCCTCGGTACCCTTTATAGTTGGCCTTTTACGTCGCTGGACAAGCGGGCATAAAAAAAAAAAGAAAAGAAAAAAAAAAAACGAAGAAAAGATGCCCCACTAAGGAAAAAGAAAAAAAGAAAAAACGTCGCCGCACGATGCATCACATAATTACGCAAGTAAAATATATCCCATTAACATTGCGTAATGTTAATTGTTCGCGCAAGTATTAGCAGTAATAAATCATGAGCTGAACGAGAGGAAGAATACAATAAACAAAGATTAACAAGGGATATATGTGTAATCTTTAGCAGCTACTTATCACAGACAGATAACAGCCTGACGTAGGCTCAACTGCTTTCACTTCGCTGCCGTCTTGCCACTGTTTCGTGCACCGTGTCAAGGTGAAGGTGATCGAGCACGAGAATGTGCGCCTAGTAAGAGAGAGTGGTGCATTGTATACTATAATACACTGCTACTAGTCCGTTCTTGAGGTGTGAGTTGCAGAGCGCCTTTATCTTCTCGTTCCTTACTTAATTTTCTGGCAACGGAACATGCCGAAATGGAGAAGATGTACGCTGAATTTCACCCAGTACAGAGCAATGCCCGCACATCACCGTACAGTTTATCCCTGGCCCCGATTACTCGGCAGAGAACAGTCGGTTTTCACCAACTCTGCCCCCAAACTTTTTTCTTTTTTTTTAGTGGTTCCTCCTTGCGCTCGGCAGCAACATTCTGCGCTAAGAGCAGTGCGATGTTCAGCGCTTTCTTCGGGACAACACTGAAACCACTGTATCACAGCCTACGGCATAAAACCTCACCCAAATCCTGCTAAACAGATTTTTTTTTAATGCTCCCACTTGAATGAATATTATTCGAGAAACACCGCCTGCAGACGAACCTATAATACCTGACGTCACACGCATTTCTGCGTCGCGTTCCACATTCTAGGAGCCAATACTTTTGGCAGGGCTGGCTCACTTTATGAACTTACGGTATTCTTTCTTATCCTCCCACCAGCGCTAATCCAGCATGTCAAATACAATATTGGTTACGACTGCAGAGTTTCATGAGGGTGGGACCTCGTTCTTGAACAAGAGACTTTCTTTTCCTTTTTCTGCGCAGCAGACCAGAAAAGCATAACAGGCGCCTCGTGTAAGAATGAATGTGATCTAATGGCAAGCCAAGTACAAGCAATGCCGTGCTTGGACTCATTGTTCAGGAACTCGGTCGATAATGTGTCATTCATGACCATCGTAAAACCGAGTTAATAAAAAAGAAATAATCACAAGCTCCGGTTCTCCGAAGTAACGCCAGCTGCTTTCTTTCTTTTTTTTTGTTTTTTGGGCCACGGTAACTTGCTGTAGCCTTGAAAATGATCACAGGATCGTGCACTCATATGTTGCGTTAAGTGAATGTGAGTGATGCTGAGTTGAAGAAGCTGTAAATATTAAAATACTATTACTGACTGTATGAATCCAACATACAATGAAAGCCAAGGGAAGCATAAGGAAATAAATACGTAATATATATATATATATATATATATATATATATGCAATGTAGAAGTTTAATATTAGAGATTAAGGTTACATTTGCTACGCAATTTCTTTTATTTATTTCATTTATTTATGTTACCCCGGGGCCCATCAGACATTAGAGAGGGGAGAGCATACAAGAAACAAAATGGAACAATAACAGTAATAAATCAGTGTATGACAAAGACCTGTACAATATTACCTGTGATTAGTTTGCAAGTAGAACGAAATACAAAATGCAATTGGTAAGCGCTCGTAACAAAAAATGTCATCTAGTTAGAGTATGCTAGTAAATGCATGACGGAAAATTTTGTATTCTAAATAGAGAAGGCGGAGGTTGTGGGTTGAGCTCCCACGGGCGGCCAGGTTGTTTCCCGCTTTAATTTCTGTTCACTTATTAAGAATATATAAAGTTTCTCGCAAACTTATTCCTCAATTAATTTGATTTTACCGTTCAATTAAAAAGATAACTGAGCACTATGCTTCTTTTTGTGTGTGGCTTAGTTGTCTGTTGGCTTCATATTGTATAAAGCTGACTGTGCACTAACAGCACGCGTTTCGCGGCGAACGCTCACGCGTGGATAGAGCGACGTTGCGCATACGCCGCATATGTTAATTCGACCGTTTTGTCGGGCATATAACTAAGTTTAGTTTTTCGGACGGCTTCCCGACGCGCCTGGTTTCGCCTGGTTTGCGGCTTTAGCTATATACTCCTGCTTGCCAAAGTAGCGCGCAGCGTGAGGCAATCGCGAGTTACAATTACTGCGGCACAATTGCCAGCTCCTCGGTGCGTGCAGACCTAATCACGTTTCCCGTCAAGTTGTATTTATACTGCCCCTTTCTCCGCATTTACGGTTCTCGCGCGCCTCTTCCCGTGCAGCTAAACGAGAAATGAAGGAGCGAAAATGGCGCAAGCGCAGAACCTGCAAATAGCGCTATGCTTCGGCTTTCGTTGTGCGAAAGGCGTGTCGCTCATATATTACGCAAGGAGCGCCGGCTCCGGTTGCTCTCGTGCCTTTAACACACGTCGACGTCACTCACGAAGCAAGTGACAACAATTACTGTCGCAAAAGTACCACACGGGTTAAACATATGTTGCAATTCACGAGGGGGCGACATTGTGAGGCCTAGAATTGGATTGAGTTTCGACATGGCGGCGCCGAACGTGCCGAACCAGACACTGCTGTCATGCGCGCTCCATTCGAGACATTTGATCGTATTATACTTGCACAGCATAGTTGCACAATTCTGATTGAACAATGCCTTGTTTTACTGACGGGCATAAGACTACGGCTTAATGAATTCACGAATGCCGAGAGCAACTTTTGTTTGTTCTATACAAAAGAATGCCATTCCGCTTGCACGCACGGCAGCTATGATATGCAAGTGTCTTACGGAAACAAAAATTCTTGAGTGCCGTGGCCCTCGAGCGAATTGGTTCGGCTCAGTTGAGGTGCTACCCGTCTGTACTTCACCCAACCCGTTGACAGGGCCACAGGTTGTGTGGCGTATGCAAAGTTCACATTCACAAAGAGTATGCAAAGTTCACATTCTGTAATTACGTACTTATACTTCTTGACGACTGAATTCCTTTCTTCAACGCTGTAACAGCGTGGGCTGAATGCAGTCGCACTATCATTTGTCCGCTTGCTAGATCAAGAAGTTCTACCCGGCTTTTTTTCCATTTTTTTTTTCTGTCGTAACGTTACATAAAGACATATTAACTGCATCAATTCACAATTCCCACACAACCTACGCTTCCATCACAGTGTCACGTTGAGCACGTAAACAGTATTAGCACTTAGCTTGCACCAAGGTTCCTTTTTGACATCTAAACCGCGATACAAACAATGACTCAGCATGGTCTAGTTGGCTATGGTTGACTTGAGGATGGGGACATGCCTTGCGCGAACGTACAATTCTCTTCCTGTATTTGGATGAATGAAGACACATTTCTGCTGGTCTTTCAATACAAGTGAGCTTCTTGAAAATTTAATTGCTGTGAGAACACACATTAATAAGCGACTAGTAAAAATTATGCACGACAGAGCTTTGCTTATTATCAAAAGGTACATGAGTGGAGATCGGGACAAGGTTTCCGCAAGTTCTTTCTAATTTTTTTTTAGAATTCTGGAACACGACCCGCTATCATTCGACGGTGCTTCAAAAATGCAACCGCTATGCCTTGGCGGACAAACGTACTACTCCTACCTCATTTTGTTGTTTTTCCCACTGACTTGTTAAGAGCGGCCACTGTTTACTAACAGTGGCCGCTCTTAACAAGTTTTAACAGGCAGTTCTTAACAAGGAAGTCAACTAATGCGTTTAGTTCGCTGGATATACCTCCTGAAAGTTCCACTGTCTAAAACTGAGGCTCGTGTGACGCGCACGCCCGTGAGAATACATTATTAACTATTCATCGAACGAACTAACCGCTCAAATCTATGCCGAATATAAAAGTGCCCCACGAGATAATACACTCAGCTCAAAAGGTAGCTGGTGCATGCTCACATGCTAGGTTTGAATCAGCACGACACGAATAATCGCAGCTTGAAAATAAATCCCATGTATTCCCCCCCCCCCCCCCCCCCCCCCTCCATTTCCCCCTTTTCCTCACGACTAGTACGCCTGCGCATGTTGTGTTGTGCAATGTGCGCGTTCGAAGGACCTCGTGTGACCCCACAATCATGTGAAACCAACTAGCATATCTTTATTACGTTAAATGCTTTTGTAAGTTCTCTCTTTTACATTTTATGTTTATCTGAAATTCTTTCGTTTTTATTTAATCGCCTCAGCACGCGCGCGTGTAACGGCTGTCTTCGTAAAAGTTTGAAAAAGGAATTGCCGGCATCGACCAAGATGTCAACATCTCTAAAATATGCGCAGTAGCATGTCAGCGGTTAAAACTCTCTGCCTTCCATTACGACGCTTCTCCCTCTTCAAAACATGTATTGAAGTTTTAGAACACGCTCGCAGCACCACCGAAGGATAAAGACAGCGTGCATCTAGCCTTCGATTTCTTATTACTCACATATAAAAGGAAAAGATGCGTGTGGTGCAACCGAAGGATATGCTTCATTAACTGGAGGACAATAAAAATGAACACAACGAACGCGGTCAAAATCAAGGAAACAATAGTTAGAAAAGGTGACTCTTAAATTTTATGGAAAGAAAGCGTCATGAATAAGACATGAACGCAATTACTAGTCCCGGCAGCGTTCCGTCATGGGCACCGAGAACAGGACACAAGAGACGTACGTTTTACATGCACTAATTACAAGAGGCTTTCTGGCTAGTTTATCGTATATCTTTTTTGGCGGCGGGGCGGCCTGGCGAGGTCCATTGATCGCACTAGTGACGCCGGCACCTCTCTTATTTAACAGAGCTGTCAAGACAATGCGTGACAGCCTGTCAATGGCGCTTTGCCTGTTGACGCCGTGTACTTGACAGAATCGTCTACTTTCCCTCGTTAATTGGCTCCCTGAAAGCACGGGAACTTCCGCAAACTCTTACGCGAGTGAGGATTTATTTCACGTCAGTGACTATGCGCCTCATTTCTGGGTTCTCCTTTTAATGTCAACGGCGGATAGACCGTCTTGAGGATTTAAACCTTTTTTCTCTTGTATTTCTTTTCTTCTTTTTTTAGCCGCGCTTTATTATTCTTTTCTTTTTAGGAGCACCTGCACCTTAATGAAACCTGAAATGCTATAACAAACTTGTCCATTCGAGTGACGCGTTGTCGCAAGGTTCAAGAGAGAAAATCAAATGGCTAAGGTTCTTTGGAAGCTTTTTTCCTTCAGCGTACTTTTGTCTGTTTTAGAAGGAAGATGCCGACAGATACACGTTAGGACACTTGAGAAGTGGCAGCTATTGAAATTATTCTACATAGTTATTCTACATTCCAAAACAACTGGCTGGTATATACTACAAAAAATTTCCATGCTGTATTGTGTCTACTCGTCAAACTATAGCATTGAATACTCAACCGGCTGCTGATGCGCACAGTTTGGCTCGGCGCATGTACTCTACCTAAGGTGTTCACTGTAGGCGTTTGAAAATAGTTCAATTCTCAAGTCCAAATGAATGCAAGCACTCAGTGACATTTGATTTCAACGTAGAATCAGATGCCGAGTATTTTTGTCCATGTAAAAAATTGAGAACGAAAAATAGCTCAATGAGAAGGGCAAACAAGGCTGATCGATGCAGTTGAACCGTAATGCCATTTACAAGTGGAGGCAAATGTAAAGCCTCTCAAGAGGGTAAACGAGGAACATGTGAAATATTAGCGCAACTTCTCTGATCAAGACAATAATTATAGCCTCAACGAGTTCCAATTTCTTTTTTTTTTCAATCTGTGAGAACGTACTGTGTAAATTGTACCAGGGTCCTTCAATAATTTTCTTCTGGTCAGGAAACTTACCTCAAGGACAGAAGATGCACCAGAGGCACTGGCGTAACTAGAAGACCATCAATCTACGGAATAGCCGGGTCTGGGCGGTCGCGCGAAGCTCACCAGGGAAGGCGCTTCTGTAGCTTTTATTTCTGCAGGTTTGCAGAGTGAACTTGCAACAGGAACTTTAGGCAAAATAATTTAGCAGGGGATGCGTTTGTGCTTAAATTATACACCCGAGTGATGTGATGAACGTGGCCCGCCAAATTGCATTGCTTGCCCAAAATGTTTCGGTCAGCCCTGCCTCGGGATAGCGGTTCGCTGTAGGTTTGCTCCCAACTGTCCTTTTATTATAGCGTGTCACCGACCCCTTATAGACGCGAAAGGGAAGTACATTTAAACGAGCCGGAGCGGCAAGTAAAGTGCGCCTGCTCGTTCTAAGCAGTATACATGCATGGCTTACATAGGAAAATTATTGCTTTCAGTCAGAAGAATTAACTTTGTGCATTGATTAATTTACGGTGCTTAATATAGGACTATGAGAGATCGCGAGGGCTTCGGAAACCGCTTATCGGTAGAACGGCGTAGCCACTGAGCCAGCCACTACGGCGGATAAAGAACATTGCAGTAGCAAAACAGACTAGTCGACTCACGTGAGTTGGCAACTCAGGCGTGGTTGGAAAAAATAATTTAGAACTTCTTTGGGCAGGAATTATAATCTGGGCTAGCTAGATATCCCTTTGCAGGACAGTCTGTTCGCTTAGAAAAAGGGCAGAATAGTTGCCGTCACGAAGCAATTATTAGACGGTATAAATGCAAATAGCTATCGTGTCAGTGAGCGAGACCGTGTTACTGGACGAGGCTGTTCTTTCGGCTGAGACAAGTAACCCGGCAGGCCTTCAGAAGTTCTTAGAATGGCGTCTGCTTTAAGTTGAAATAACTCATTTTGCCGCGAAACGTTTCCGCTCACTGTGCACCGTGCGCATTCACTGTCTGCACGAACATCTTCGTCATGATAACGTTTTGACATATGCGAACGTGTATCCGGTCATAAGTGAAGCCGAAAGACTTTCCTCGCGGTTCCAATTATATCTCGAAGCGTCTGCGTAGAGTACGTTGTCATTGCCTCTGACTAGTTTTCGGAGCCATTTTATTCGTTCCTCTCTCCTTTTTTAATGCCTTTCTTTGACCATATTCTTCGGGATAGGGGCTACCGAGATGTTGCGTCGAACGGATTCTGGCATGTCCACTAGCACCTCGTCCAAGTTTTGGGGATGCGGTGGAAAGCCCGCCCTTATCAGGATCGGTAGTTACAGTAATCAATAGCGACACGAGTAGCATGGTGTCAAGCGCCTCCCTGTACAGGTCCTCGATCGCCAAGGCCGAGTGTTTCGCCATCGCCTTGGCAATTAAAGATCGAGAGCAAAAAGTCGGGAAGGCCTACATTACCATCATCTCGGATTCCCAGGAGGCGTGCCGACTCTTTACGAACGGCTGCCTCCCATTAAAAATACGCAACCTATTAGGAAGGGAACTAAAAAACACTTATAGGATGAACTTGTGCCCGGGACATGCTGGCCTAGAGGGCAACGAGAGGGCGGACGCTCTATCTCGAGAGCTCACGAACCGAGCGGAGCACCAGCCGCCCTCCCAATTACAACCACCCCACACGACACTAGATGGCCTTCGCGGGGAGCAAGACAGTGATCCTGCTCGGTTGGATCCACGCGAGATTCTTGCTCATCAGCGAGGCGCACGGCAAAAGTATAGCGTCCCCCACAAATCTCTTGAAGTGGAAGACGCAATGGACCTCCGTAGAATTCAAACGGGAGTCTATCCAAATTTATTGCGACTGCACAAAATTTTTCCAACTTTGTACGGGGGCACGATTGTCCGTGGTGTCGCGACTCGCCACCGACCCTCTACCACGTCTCATGGGGATGTAGTAAAAGGCCAGATAAACTAAATTCTTTACAGGATAGGTATAGACTAGAAAGCTCTCCGGAGCCATGGGAGGCACTCCTCGCTAGCTCAGACCCGGAAGTGCAACTAGCGCTTCTGGGCCACGTCCGGCTGGCGGCAGAAGCCAGTGGCACAAGCCTGGACTTGGGGCCCCACCCATCTAGCTCCTAAACCCCTTCCCTTTTACCTCAATAAATGTTAGTCTCTCTCTCTCTTTCCTCGCGGAATGGCTCGCTTGCACTTCTCTCGTAGGTCCGCGTCGGTAGGGAAACGAAAAAAAGGTACTTTTTCATCGATGCCCTTGCAACCGGACCGATACGCAGGCACACGACAAATATTAGTCATTGTCGCTGTCACAAAGCATCGCTGTCACCACACTGGGATATATACGTACAGTGCTCAAAAATTGAAACCCGAACAGTAACAAACGCCTTTTACAACTAATTACATGAAATTATGCACATGGACGTGTAGCTACTCTGTACCTGCAGGTTTCTAAGCATGGAGCAGTCCCATGTAAGTGTGCGCTTTCAAGTTTCCATTAAGCAGCTGTTACAAATGCAGGTGAACCTGGAAACGAAACAAAGCATTGGAGTAGTTTCAAAATTGTTCGCGTCTTAGTTATTAGCCCTGTACAGAAACGGTGTGGCAAATTGCACGTTGCGCAGACAATGCTCACACGCTGCTAACGGCAGTCGACCCTTGCGCAGCGGTCAGCGTACGCACAGAACGCCTTTGGCGTCCGTCCGGCGTCAGCTGCGATGCCCGATTATGAAAACAACAACAACAACAACAACAACAACAACAACACAACAACAACAACAACAACAACAACAACAACAACAACAACAACAACAACAACAACAACAACAACACAACAACAACAACACAACAACACAACAACAACAACAACAACAACAACAACAACAACAACAACAACAACAACAACACAACAACAACAACAACAACACAACAACAACAACAACAACAACGTTTGGCATCCCCTTCGAAACGGGGCGGTGACAAATAGTCACCTAGATTGTTTGAGCTAATTAGGTAATCTATACATGTTTATCAGTCTACTATTAGGTCTGCATCTCCTTAATATTTTCTTCCTTAAAGATTACGGCAGAACCCATCTCAGAGTGGCTGTCGACGGTAACGCGATTAGCCCTTAATCAATGGAGCGACACACCGTATTGCCGAAGTCACGTTTATTGAAAATCAGCGGCAGTCATTCTGAGACTTCCGTTACTTCGGCTACATGCGACACTGTCTCCGGTATCGGTCCACTTTGCTATAACACTCGCCTGCCGAGGGCACCCATGAGCATGACGACATGACAACGAGGCAGTGACGACGGCGGCATAATCACAGTTCAATGACAACAGCATGTTTACGATAGAATGGAGGAGAAGGAATGACGTCGATGGACTGACGAGCGCCGTATGACGACGACGGTATGACCACAATGGGCTGACGTTTCTGAAATCATCACGATGGTAAAACGACAGCGTGACGACATGATCACGCTACATGACGACGACTGTCTGACGTCGACGGCATGCATGACGACTGCAGCATGACCAGAGTGCGATGATTTGACGAGAGTGCGATGAGGACGATAGAACGACCGCCACTTCATCATCGACGATGGTATGACAACAAAAAGCGTGATGGCGACTGTAGCAGGCAATGACAACGATGGCATGTTAACGGAATGAGGAAAATGGGATGGTCACCAGTGTATGCGGGCCGATGCGGCTATTCCTATAAATCTCCATGATATTTTTAATGCGTAAGCATTCTTTGGCGAGTGCCCCGAAGAAATCGTGTCTGTCCCGTAACGCCTTGTACCTGGAAAATAAGTGCGTAATTGGTCAACTTAAGACATTTAATGGTTCACTGTAGATGATTGGTAGCACTAGAATCGATAAAAAAAATGGTCACGTCACCGTCGCCTCGACATAGTCATTTGATGCAACAAAAAAGTATAAAATGATAAGGATGACTGATGGGTAGATGTAGTTTGGCAAAAAACGCGTTGTGGTAGCGGTCGGGCTTAATTTATACGATCGCCTTGAAGGGGTAGGATGTACCGAGACGAGCTCTTGCAAATGCACCAAAGGAACGTATACTTGGTGAAACGGAGAAGCGGCGTAGGAACGCTGAACGACAACGGGAATATCGTATAGTCGGCAGACTGAACAACGAGAACAGCGACAGGAGCTAGGAAAGCAAGTTGACAAGCAGAGGAAAGGAGGTTTTCAGAAGCGGATCGGAAATGACGTTCTGGGCGACGCTCAATAGAAAAAAAAATGCTACAAAAATTCTGCGAATTGTCTACTAATGTGTAAGTAATCTTTCGCTCCGGAAAAAAAAGCGATGGGTAGATATGCATAAGCTAGCACCATAAGTAAGCAAAAGCGAAGTAACGGCCTAGCCAAAGAATGCTTACACATTAGCAAACAATTATCATAATTTCTGTAGCGTTTCCTTGTTTCCACCCTGTGCATCTAATTTACTGTTTCTGTTTCTCTAATTTTCTTTTTGGTGACGCCTGGTTGTCTATTTAGAGTTTCAATTACCCTGTGCATGGGCGCCAACTGTCTCGATCTCTTCCTACATTCTGTGTCCAAGCTTTCGAGTAACAGATACTTGTGCACTTTAGCCTCCCATTTATTTTAATCGGTGTTACTGCGTCTTTCTTCAAAACCTATTTTGATTTGCGCTTTTCTGACTTCTAAAGAGGCCCGACCCTCGTTGCCCTGCACTGCCTCATTCGTGCTTTTAATTACTATGAGTCCCTAAAGCCAACCGGGCTACCCATCTTTAGTTAACATACAACCCGGACAAGATGTCTGATTTTAGGCACAGAATTGAATTTGCGAACGTCAGCGCTGGTCCCATTGCTCCTTTCTAGATTTCTCGCACCGCCTCATGTCTATTATAACCCCAAAGTGCTATATGTTCCATTATTGCAGCATTCCTCTTCTATCTTGAATTATCATGGTGTATGCTTGAGCTATGACTTTTCTTCATTTATCTATACACCCAGGTATTGCTTGACTGTGGGTATGACTTCTATGTTACCCTTCTATATGCGCCAGCACTGCGAGCGCTGTATTAAACGCTCCCACGGTGTTACGCGGGAGACTCATTAATACAAGAAAAATATTGAAGCACTGTGATTGTACCCATGTGTTGCAAATTGCAATTCTCTTGTTTAAACGTTTGCTGAACAGCGCGTAAGCGTGTTGAGAGATGTAATAATAATAATCAATTAATTAATTTCATCAATAAATCAATCAATCATTTATTTACCATGCCAAGGAACAACCCTAAGGTGTGAGTGCTGGCACACGCATACATTACTACTACTACTACTACTACTACTACTACTACTACTACCACCACCACCACCACCACCACCACCACCATAGAGTTTCTCACTATAACACCTAGAGGGTAAACTGGCGCCACCGTCTATGCGAGTTTCTTAAAGGGCTGCCGTGCCCTCATGGGAATGACGGGATATGTGTCTGCGAGGCTTGTGTTGGCTGGTGTTGTACGAGGCTTCGTCTAAAACGTGGATATGGCTACACAAATAACGCGTTCTTAAAATAAAATCTACATAAAAGGCTTTAATTCACCCATATTACATCTCTCAATAAAGTTTACTCACCTACAATGCAGCATCAAGCGAAGAAAAGCAAGAACAGACGACAAGTTGTTCCAAAGCGGGCGATAATCTTGTCGTCTGCCCTCCGACTTTAGCGGCCAGCTGGTACTTTTTACGTTTCATAGAATTGTGCATCCAATAGTATGTCCTCGAAATTAAACAAAACATGTTTTTGTGTAATAATAAAGCTAAAGCAGTTTTTTACGTGCCGTTTTAGCAGGAAATGAATCATTGTGACAGACGGAACGGTGCTAGCCGGGTGCGTCTTCAAGGCGTTCGGGCTCTCCAAGAACGATGCCAATCCAAATCCACAATATACCGGCATTCCCTTTCATACCACGGCGCAGCAGCGCCACATTTCCCTCTGGGTTTTATAGTGTGAAACTCTATGACTACTACTACTACTACTACTGTATACTACTTCTACTTATAATAGTAATCATCATCATCATCATCATCATTATTATTATTATTATTATTATTACGGACGGAATCATGTTCTCGGCCTCTTTATGGGAGCAAATCACACAATTTCTTGTATTTGCTTCAGTTGCCGTATTAGTATACATATTAATTAATCAACTGACTTGAGTTGAATTGACTTCTGGGGCTTTACGTTCCAAAACCACGATTTGATTATGAGGCATGTCGTAGTGGGGGCCTCCGGATTAATTGTGACCACCAGGGGATCTTTAACGTACCTCCAACGCACTATAGACACGGCGCTTTTGCATTTCGCCCCCATCGAAACGGCCGCCGCGCCCGGGATTTGATGCCGCAACCTCGGGCTTAGCAGTGCCACACCATACAGCCATTAAGTCACCGCTGTGGGCGATTAATCAACTCAGCAAGTCATATATTTAGGGACAAACATTTACAATGAGGAAATTGTAGAGCGCTCAAAGAAACGTCCGATTCAGCAATATTTAAACTCGTACCTATTACGCAATATTTTTTTTCCGCGTCATAAAGAAAGCCCGCGAAATTATCTTTTCTAAAATTTTCATGTGGAATTTACCTTCTAAATTCATTACCTTTATCCATTCGTGTCCAGACTCTTGGCCAATCCCCAATAGTGGGTACGAGCCACTCTCGAAGCAAAGCAAAGCAAAACAAAGCAAAGCAAAGCAAGCAAAGCAAAAAGCAAAGCAAAAAGCAAAGCAAAAAGAAAAGCAAAGCAAAGCAAAGCAAAGCAAAGCAAAGCAAAGCAGCTCGTCGTTCGACCAGGGCGGATCTCGCGAGAACTACATCTTTGGACGCCCTGGGCTCTGCAGACGACGTTCGTGGTTGAAAATCAGCCATCGCCGTCGGCTTCGCTTCAGCAGAAGACCACCTGTACGCCCCTGCGAAGCATTCCGCGCCTTCTGTGACAGACAGCAGCCGAAGTGGCGACGGCGGTGCCTGCAGTGGCCACCGTTCCTTGAGTGGGAGGTCCATCGATGCGCAGTGAGCTGCCGCACAGCTACCAGCTGCGGTCGCGCATTCCGCGACCTTCTAACGCCTTCATGCTGTCTGCGCAGGAAAAGAGGCGATCGGTGGCCGCTGAGAACCCTAACGAGAACAACCAGTGCACGAGAAATCGCCGGTGCAAGCTGTGCCGTTCTCTCAGCGCCGCCGACAAGGAGCCGTACGTACCAGCGCAAGGCGGCCGAAGCTGCCCTCGTCCACCGAAGGAGTCACCCGGACTACGTCTACAGCCCGCGTGAGGTCCACCGGCGCAAGGGGCAGGAGCGCAGGGCCAAGGCGGTTGTTAGCAAGCCAAAGAATGGCAGTTCTGGCGACCAGGAGCAGCAGCCGAGCATTTCCACAGCCGTGGCCCAGGATCGAGGTTTCCCGGAGTTCCAGCATCCGCCACCACCATTGCAAATGAACGAACACCGTGCAACCAACGCTGCCCGGGGCAGCGTGCCGCCCCACAGGCCGACTGTCACTGGCACAGCCAGGGCGCCGGCTCACTCGGCTGCGCGTTCCTACAACGTGCACCGGTTCCGCGGTCCTCTGCCACCATCGCTGCGTGGGGGCGAACAGAGAAAACGCTCAGTTAACGGCAGCTGGCGCACTCAAACAGCCTAAACGCTATATGCCCGAACAATGCTTTATAATCAGCTATCCCCAACGATTCTGGACGACGAAGACGACCACTCATCTGCGGGCAAGTCGTCTTTCGACCAGGGCGGAATCCTGGGGACCCTAGGCTCTGCACACTGCACCCCCAGGCGAAGGTCAGCCATCGTCGTTGGCTATGGCTCGACTGCAGCCTAAGAACACCAGAACGCGCCTGCCAAGCGTTCGGTGCCTGCTGCTGTTACAGACAGGATATCAGAAGCACAAGATTGCGCGATCCTCATCCGCATTGTCGCGATTGGTGCCTGGATGCCGGACTGCACTAATCTATTCTATTTATCATGTAAAATAATTAAAAGGTGGTGCAATGGCTTTGTCTTCTTGCTTTAATGAAGAAACAGTTATGCCTTCAGCGGTGTCACGTATGACTGGCATCAATTACGCTAAGATGTCTGTTGCAGACGGCGACTACACTACGCCAGAAAAACTGCAGAGAAAGCGAAAAATACATCTCGCTTTCTTAGGAAATGAAGTGGCAAGCTGGGTACTCGCAAGCTCTATTCTGTTCCAGGGTCAAACTAGTTAATTTGATCACCGCTTGTGTGCTTCTGAGAGCTGTGGAAGCAAAACAATCTCCGGCTCAGTGGCGTTGGTCATCGTAGCTTTTATTAGCTCATAATGATCCACATGCAAAGCCATTCGAATTGGCCAAGCTCGCCCATCTCCTGAATCATCTCATGCGGAGACATCGCTGTTCACATCTTTACTGTCGCGTCGCAGAGCCACCAGCACCGTCCTCTAATAGGCAGATGAGGGTTATCATTCACCTTATGTGGTAAAGGGTAACATGAAAAAGTTGATGTATAACATGTTGCTATCATTGGATGTTCAGAATTGAGCAGAAGAAATTTTGCTCTTGAATGCTAGATTTGATCTTGAACTTGCAATTAGCTAGATGTGCTGTGATAAATGTGGTTGCGCGCTTAGCGGCAGTTTTATAATAATGCATCGTGTGTTTCATCATAAAGGTGAGATAGGCAGAGAAGGAAAGCTGAACAAACAGGTTTACTGGTTCCCGGCTAAGGTCCCAGTGCAGTAATCTAGTAGAGAATCCAAGTGTACATACCAGTCACTCCTGTGGCACACGATTTTGGACTGGACATCACCGTGACCGGCCCACGAAAACGGTGAGATAGGCTGGCCCGCCTAAACGTGCCTAGACTTGGAGAAGAAAGCACATCATTAAAATCCCGCAGAACCCATCTCACGATCAAGAGGTTAATCCAATTAGCAGAAAAGCATTGTAGCGACACACAGAGAGAGAAACTTTTATGAAAAACAAAAATTTCAGGTCACGTGGTTGGAGTCCCTAGTCCAGGGCTCCACTGTCGCGAGCGGCTCGTATTGCCAACTTAAAATACGTCATGTATGCTAGGTATGTATGCAGCAGGCGCCGCTCTTGCGCATGGATGCGCAAGATGGATGGATGGATGGATGCTAGGAGCGTCCCCTTTGGAACGACGCGATGGGTTGTGCCAGCAAGCTCTTGTTATCATATTGCCTAATGTCCTACCTACCTAAAAAAAAATTGAAGAAAGAAAAAAGATCGTCAGCCCTTCCACTCCTTGAAGATGGTCAAGCAGCGAAGCTGAAAGGTGCGGCCCCGGTGTTTATCACTGGATTAATCCCGAGGGTTCATTAAAGTGTTTCTCAATTATGAGATTGCACACGCGTTCGGCTGCGACGGAGAGAATGACGTCACTGACGCTATGCCCGCAAGTCCGCCGTTGTCGCTTGTGTTCGGTGTCTCGAGTTTGCTCAGTGGCGTGGTTAGCAGCGTTCGCCCGCCATTTTCGCTTGCGATTCTTCGAAATTAAATTGCTTCAAAATTAAATCTGTCCGTCACGTAAGACGATGAATGGCTCGTACCCCCTTAAACAATGGCTCATATCCCCGTAAATGCGACCACCTTGTTACGACGACGGAAGAGAAGTGGCATTCTACGCTGGAATGATGAGCGGCAACGTAGCCAGCTGTGGAAGATGACGACGACGACGACGAACGCGGGAGCAGTGGCACGAGCGCGTGCCGAGCACGAGCACGAGCGCAACCCGAGGGGCACCAACGAGCCAGCTTCGGAAGAAGAGGACGACGATCGAGCCAATGCTGATCGGATGAGAGTTTTCTGTACACAGGTGATTACGCCCAGCCATTCCGATTTCGCCTAGACATAAAGATTCGCTTTAAAAATACTAGACAAATTATGTGAATCGTCTACTAATGCGTAAGCATTCTTTGGCTCCGGAAAAAGCGATGAGTATAACCATCGCATGCATGTCTATAGACATGCATACGCTAGCAACATATGTCAGCAAAAGCAAAGTAACAGCCGTGGTAAAGAATGCTTACGCATTAGTAGACAATTCTCATAATTTCTGTAGCATTTCTTTGTTTCCACCATTTGCGTGTATTTTACTGTCTTTGTTTCGCAAATTTCCTTTCAATTATTTTGTGCATTGGTGCCAATTTTCTCGATCTCTTCCTCCATTCTGTGTCCTACCTTTTGAGTAACAGGTACTTGTGCACTTCAGCCGCCCATTTATTTTCTTCCATATTCCAGGCTTTTTCTTCAAAACTAATTTTAATTGGCGCTTTTCCGACTTCAAAAGAGGCCCAACCCTTGTTGCCCTGCACTACCTCGTTTGTGCTTTTACCATGGGCCCCCAAAGCAAACCAGCCTACCGATCTTTGGTTAACATACAACCCGGAGAAGATGTCTGATTTTAGGCACAGAACTGTGGCGTCGTAAGAAACACTCCCACAGCGTTAAGCGGGAGTTTCATGACTGGAAGAAAAAGCATTGAAGGAGAGTGATTGTACACATGTGTTGCAAGTTACAATGCCCATGTCTGAATTTTCGTTGAACAGCGCGCAAGCGCGTTCAGAGACGTAATAGTGAACATTCGTAAATTATTCATTTATTTATTCGATCAATCACTCAATCAGTCATTAATTTTTTACCATATACCGAGGAAAAAACCCTAAGGTCCGAGTGCTACTACATAACTACATTAGTGATACATTACTACTACTACTACTACTACTACTACTACTACTACTACTACTACTACTACTACTACTACTACTACTACTACTACTACTACTACTATTATTATTATTACTACAACTATTATTATAATGACTACGGACAAAATCACCTCGTCAGCCCTCTTATGGGGCCAAATTACACAATTTCTTGCATTTTCTTTAGTTGCTTAATTAGTCTAGATTAATTATGCGACTCAGCAAATCATATATTTAGTGGCAAACACTTGCAGTGACGAAATTGTAGAGCGCTCTTGGAAACGTCCGATTCAGAAATATTTAAATTCGTACATATTACACAATATTTTTTTTCCGCGTCATAAAGAAAGATTGCTAATTTATCGTTTCTAAAATTTTCATGCGGAATTTAACTACTAAGTTCATTGGCTTTTCCCACTCGTATCCTCGCGAGCCACGAGAGGGCATAGGCCACGAGCTAAGAAGAAGAAGCAGCAGCTCGTCGTTCGACCACGGCGATTGTCTGGACAGCTACATCTTTGGACGCCATGGGCTCTGTAGAGGCCGCTCCCGATGACAGTCAGCCATTGTCGTCGTCGGCTTCGCTTCAGCAGAGGACCACCAGCACGAGCCTGCGAAGCATTCCGCTCCTTCTGTCACAAAACAGCAGCCGCACAGGCGACGGCGGTGCCTTCACTGGCCTCTCTTCCCGGCATGGCGGGTTCATCGATGAGCATTGAGGTTCAGCACCGCTACCAGCTGCGGTCGCGCATTCCGCGACCTCCAAGCACCTTCATGCTGTTGGCGCAGGAAAAGAGGCGATCGGTGGCCGCTGAGAACCCGAACGAGAACAACCAGCGCGTGAGCAGCCACCTGGGGAAGCTGTGGCGTTCCCTCAGTGCCGTCGTCAAGGAGCCGTACCAGCGCAAGGCGGCCGAAGCTGCCGTCGTCCACCGAAGGAATTACCCAGACTACGTCTACAACCCACGTGAGGCCCACCAGCACAAGGGGCAGGAGCGCAGGGCCAAGGCGGTTGTTAGCAAGCCGAAGAATGGCTGTTCCGGGGACCAGGAGCAGCAGCCGAGCATTTCCACGGCCGTGGCCCAAGATCGAGGTTTCCACGAGTTCCATCATCCGCCACGACCAACGCAAATGAACGAACGCCGTGGAACCAGCGCTGCCCGTGGCGGCGCTTCGGGCGCTCTGGTCAGAGAATGCCGCTGCCTAGGCCGACGGCCACTGTCACGGCCACGGCGTCGGCTCGCTCGGCTGTGCGGCCCTACAATGTGCACCGGTTCACCGGTCCCCTTCCACCGTCACTGCGTGGGGCGAACAGAGAAAGCGCTTTGCCCACCACACTGTTGACGGCAGCGCGTGGCTTCAACCAACTTCAAACGCCATGTGCCGGAATAATGCTTTACAATCAGGTATCCTCCACACTCCTGAACGACGAAGACGACGACTCGTCAGCGGGCACGTCGTCGTTCGACCAGAGTGGATACCTGGAGAGCCTGGGCTCTGCAGGTGGTGCCCCAGGCGAAGGTCAGCCATCGCAGTCGGCAGCTGGCTCCCTTCCAGCATATTCGTATGACCACCAGTATGCGCCTGCCAAGCGATCGGCGCCTGTTGCTACAGGCGGGGTATTAGTAAAACACGATCGCGCGGACCTCATCTGCATTGTCGCGATTTGCGCGATTATACCGGATATTACTAATAGTGCACACGTTCTATTCATCATGACAAATAAAGAAAAGGTGATGAAATGGCTGTGTCTTCTTTCTTTAATGCAGAAACAGTTACGCCCTCTGAGGTGTCACGCATGACTGGCATCAATTACGCTGAAATGTCGGTTGCAGACGCCGACGGCTGGTCGAAGCAGTTATAGACCCCGATGGAAAGGTATATGGACGCCGGAAAGTGCTTGCAGTATCCTTAAAATGCGTATCGTATAAAAACACTTTAAGACGCGCCGCGAACAGCAGAAGCTATAGGCAGAAAGCGATGGAGTAGGTTCTGCTCCGCACTAACTCTTGGAACTACCCTGCCGAACTTCGGGAATTTCCTAAGGTCTTTTTATCGCCCTGACGCATGGGAAAAGACATTCGACACTGTGGTTTTAGTGAACAAAGTTGGAAAAAGAATAGCTAATCAATTTTACGATATTATGCAGCGTCCAGCAGGTGCTTTAAACACGACTCTCATTTACAACTTTGTCACGGAAACGCATACTATGAAATTGAGGTTCAATTCACAACGCTGTAACCATACCCCGAAGCGCTATTGGCCGCTTTACTGAAGAACCGAAATGTGCGCTTGAATATAGCAGTCAGTAGACTACTGTGGTTACAGGTGGTACAAGCTACAGTACTTAAGAAAAACGTGGGTCTCGAAAAAATATATTCAATTAGAAGCAGAACACTGAATACAGCTGTACGTCCAGACGGGTTCCACTAAAGTGCTTTGAAAAAAAAAAAAACGAAAACAAAAATCTGGCTCCAACAGAAATATATTAATTGCAAGTACACAGTGATATATCGATTTCAGAACAACTGTCACCGATGTGTATAAGAGCTAGAGCAGTTAGTCAAGCGCCTGGAACAGTTCTTCAATTCGGCCGCACATTTCTAGGGGCCGCAAAAGCGTTGTCTTTGTGAGATCGGTTGCAAGAGCTTTAGCGATGATAGAAATCGCTCCTGTCAAGATCGTTGCCTAGGGAGATACTTTCTTTAGAGTAGTCATCGCGCGTATGAGCATTGAGATTGCAACAATGTCAGAAATTACACATTTATTGGGACTGACATGGGTGTCAGGAACTCGTAAGCGACGAGGCTTTGAACCATTCTCTCATCAAGCCTCAGTGGGCTGTGTTCACATGTTTAATTCGTTTTTCAGCATGCGCTGGTGGCGCTGAAAATTGCGGAGATGTTCAGCAAGCGGAGTCTCTGATGAGCCCGCGGCGACGACATACAACCAATACGGCCGGGAAAAGATGGATGGCCCGCAGTAGGGTTGGCGCTGGTTGCGCAGATCACGTCCACCTACTGGATGCAGCGGTGGCGACATGAAAGCGACGAGGTAGGGCACGACGAGGTAGGGCACGACGAGGTAGGGAAGAGGTAAGCACGTATCCTCGCTGTCTGCCTTTACGGTGGACGTGCAGGGCAGATGCAGTGCTCCCGGCCTTGTATCGGTGAGCTCGAAGGCGAGCGCGTTCATCACTCGGTTCCGTGCCGTAACGTGGCCACAAAGCGAGCACGTCTCCTCGGGGCTCACCACGTCACACACCCTGTCGATGTCCAGGCGTCTACACCACTCGTAGCGGGGAACGGTGTCGTAATGTTCCCTGTACGGCATGCTGATGTTCCTGTTCTATCAAGATTAATGACACGTAATTGGAATGGCTGACTAGCCTGGGTCAGCGGTGATGTTTGTGTCGATAAGATTGAACATGGCGTATGCTGACGGTTGCTCTTTGCGGAAAAAATAAAGGTACTTGTGCGTTCGATTTAAAATAAAGAGGTGCGAAAGTGAAACCTTGAACACAGAAAGCAAGCAAAAATAAGTGTTGAAGTATTTTTAACAAGGTTTTTCTCGTTGGTGCTGTTTTTTGCTCTCCTTCTTCTTCAGCTTCCAATAACTAATGGCGAGTGGATGATCCCCATTAATCGGCCGACTTTTGCAGCTTCTCCAACTTTCATCGTTTGGTTGGTCCGTATACTGCAGTGACACAACCCTTTGCTGAGGTATTGCCTCCCACCTCGCCTTTTGTTTTGTAAATCGAATCTCTTCGAAAGGTTGCACGCAGAATGGGTGATTTGCGCGAGTACAGCGCACAGTGCATGTAGACCATACGAAGAAGGAAACCACCACGAGGAGTGGCAGGTCGAGTGCACCTACGACATTCGTCGAAGACGAAGACGACGCGCGGCTGGAGTACGAGACTGGCAAAGTTACACGGCATTCTTGGTTGAAAGTAGAGAAAAAAGGAAGATATTATGGAGATTCCGCGCTCATTTTAGAACCTATTTGAAGCGAAGCTTTTATGAAGCAGTTATTAAGTGCTATAAATGTGTTCCTGTTCTGCAACGCTTTTTGCAGCCTAGAGATTACCTGCTTCTCGGCAAATGAGCGAGACGCGATTATTCTGGAACCTTCGATGACTCACGTATAATAGCCGAAGCGCTTTACCCTCAGATCAAATTTTCGACGATTGTTCATTAAAAAAAATACGCTTACAAGTTTTTACGTGCCAAAACCATGATCTGATTAGTAGGCACGTAGTGAGGATTCCGGAATGATTTGGACCACCTGGGGTTCTTTAACGTGCACCTAAATCTAAGTACACGGGTGTGTTCGTATTTCGCCCCAGTCGAAATGCGGCCGCCGTGGCCGGGATTCGATCCCGCGACCTCGTGCTTAGCAGCCCAACACCTCAGCCACTGTGTAACCACGCCCCTTTATGGGGCCAAATCACAAAATTTCTTATATTTGCTTTAGTTGGTTTATTAGTCTAGAATAAATATTCAACTCGGCAAGTCATATATTTAGGAACAACCACTTACCAGGAGGAAATTGTAGAGCGCTCTTGAAAACGTCTGATTCAGGAATATTGAACTTCGTACCTATTACGAAGTATTTTTTCCGTGTCATAACGAAAGCCCGCGAATTCATCATTTTAAAATTTTCAAGTGGAATTGAACGTCTAAATTCATTAGCCTTGTGCACTCGTGTCCTCGCGCTCCACGAGAGGGCACGAGCTGCGAGCTATGAAGAAGTAGAAGAAGAAGAAGCTCGTCGTTTTAATGGCTAGATTCAGACTCCTAAAGTCCAAACCTTTCTGCGACTGCACGAATCACCTTTCAGAAGACACCAGACAGTGTTTATAAGTCAGCCCACTTTATTTTTTAATGTCCACTGGCCCCGTTTTCACACGCCACAGGTGGTTATTGCGCAGGCAACACTGGAGGCATTGGATGTTAAGCTCTATAATATAACTCCTGCAACGTCTGCTACCCTCTCTCTAGAAATAATTTTTGATAACATCTACCCAAATAATGCAAAACTTTTATCTTCACGAATTCTCAATGCCATGCTGGATGATCACTTGTGTCATATTCAGACCAATGCTATACTAGCTACAGATGCATCACAGAACCACGAAAAGGCAGGTGTAGGAATTTTTTCTCAATGCTAGATTGGTCCTATTCGATTAGACTTCCTGATTTTGCTCCTATCTACACAGCGGAATTCTTACCTGTGGTTTTAGGATTACGCAAGTTGAACCCCTCTCATTCATCAGTTGCTATTATCACCGACTCACTCTCTCTATGTTCATCGCTTACAACGCGTAGTGACTCAAAAATTTTGCAAGAGTCACATCTTTTAGCTCCGTCTCATTTGAGTTTGCTTCGCTTAATTTGGGTGCCCGGGCACAAAGGTTTGCCTTTGAATGAGTGTGCAGATTCATTAGCAAAGGCTTCCCTGGGGGGACCTTTAGTACCTGCCGTTCCCCCAACTGCCTTTATCACTGCCGCTAGGTTTAGGAGATTAACAAAGATGAATGAGGTATATGATTCTAGTATGGCTTCGCATTCTGACTACCAGAATCTACTGTTTTCTTGGAATCGTAAATTCTGCCCAACACGAAAATTAGAGATTACACTAACCAGGATACGTTGCCGCATCCCGACACTAAATTTCTATACAATCAGGGCTGGTTTGTCGGCATCTCCTTTGTGTATACAGTGCGGCGAACCAGAAACTATTGATCACTTTTTCCTTGCTTGCCGACGATTCTCCTCAGTAAGGAAAAAGGTGCTTGAGGACCCTTTAAACAAACTTGGCCTCAGCATGAACGCTCCCGTCTTGCTTTCGTTTGGAGCTTCCACATTGGGGTACAGCCACCAGAATGTTTGCACTGCAATGCAAAACTTTATCATTAATTCGATGATGATGATGATGATTGTTGGGGTTTAGTGGCGCAAGGGCCAGGTATGACCAAAGAGCGCCATGACAGTATTAGTTCGCAGTGAAGTGATGAATTGAGAGAAGTAGATGTGACGTGGCTGTAAAGGGACCTAAAATAATCGCTGTAAAGTGCGTAAAATCTACATGGAATAAGATAATGGCAATGACAAGTGACGTGTACTATGAAGGTAAAAGATGCATTGCTAAACAATGACATGATATACAAGATATGTCAGATATAAAAATTGTCAAACAACAGTACTGCCTAAACAGAGCCCTTGAAACACAAGGGGCTGGAGGCATGTGCTGATACAAAACTATCACAGCGGCATCCTCTGAGGAGAGGATGCACTACGAATTTGTTGGGCTTATAACACGCAGGACCACTTCGTTTAAGAAACCGAGGACTGCTTTGGTGTTAAACAGCGGTTCTTCACCAATAAACATCATAGGATGAAGAGGGGTATGATAGTGGTATGCTACAGGGAAATGTTTCCTTCTCTCTACTTCGGCTTCCCGACACTCCAGAAGGACATGGAGGATGATCAGCCTCTCACCACATCTACCACAGGTTGGTGGTTCATCACCTGTCAACAAAAAACTGTGGGTTCCGTACGTGTGTCCTATTCTCAGCCGACTGAATAGGACGTCAGTTCGCCGTGTTTTCGTTACAGGGGGCCAGAAACCTAACTGTGGTTTAATCAAGTGAAGCTTATTACTTGTTTCAGCATCCCACAAGCGTTGCCAGTGGCTTCGCAGTTTCTTTCGCAAGAAAGGTTTCAGGTCTGTTACAGTGACAGCAGCTGTAGGGTTAATAGCGTGTGATGTTATTGACGTAGCCATTCGGTCAGCTAGCACATTACCCTCAATGCTTCTATGGCCAGGCACCCAGCATATAATGACATGCTGGTTACATAAATACGCTTGACAGAGGACGGAATAGAGCTCAGTAAGCACAGGATTTTTGTGTTTACCGAGTGACATCAATGCGTTTACGACGCTTAGGGAGTCCGTGAATATAATTGCCTTTTGAAGTTTTGATTTCCTTATATGCTTCACAGCCGACAACAGTGCATGGGCCTCAGCCGTAAAAATACTCGTTTCCGGGTGGAGTACACCGGATTCCGAGAAGGATGGGCCAACGGCTGCATAAGACACCCCGGCATGTGACTTGGAAGCGTCAGTGTAAAGCTCTGTACACGAGTACTTGTATTGAAGCTCTAAGAAATGCATTTTAATGTGTGCCTCTGGCGCGTGTTTAGTGACCTCTACAAACGATGTATCGCAATCTATGAGTTGCCACTGCCACGGCGGTAACAGTTTCACTAGAGCCATAGGACGATGATCAAGCAGCGGAACACCCATTGCCTCACTGAGGTTCCTCACACGCAAGGAGAATGGCTTTCTCGCTTCAGGTCGATTATGGAAAAGTGTGGCAGCGGTAACGTCATTTATGGTTGAATAAGAAGGATGTTCATTGTTTGCTTGTACTTTCAGAAAATATGTGAAACTGCTATATGAACGCTGCAGATGAAGTGACCACTGGTTAGACTCTACATAGAGGCTTTGGATCGGACTTGTTCGGAAAGCACCGGTCGCGAGGCGGATACCCAGATGGTGAACGGGGTCTAGTATTTTTAATGCACTTGGCGTTGAAGAATTATAAATCATAGACCCGTAATCAAGCCGTGAGAGGACAAGACTGTTATACAAGTAAAGCAAACGCTTTCGATCACTGCCCCATGTTGTGCGCGGCAGAAGCTTTAGAACGTTCATTGTCTTCAGGCATTTTGCCCTCAGATACTTAATATGAGGAATAAATGTAAGCTTGGAATCTAAAATGATTCATAGAAACTTATGCTCGTTGCTCACAGAGAGCGCATCTCCTTTGATTTGTATACTTGGGACAGGCGTTACGCCTCTCTTGTTTGTAAAGAGCATGCAAGTGCTCTTCTGAGCGTTAACTTTAAAACCATTCTCCTCCGCCCATTTGGACAATCTGTTCATTCCCAGCTGTACCTGTCGTTCACAGATGGAAATATTACATGACTTAAAGGCTATCTGCACATCGTCGACATAAACCGAATAAAACATTGTGCGTGGGATGACTGTACGCAGGGAATTCATTTTTACAATAAATAGTGTGCAGCTAAGCACACCACCCTGCGGCACACCAGTTTCTTGTGTGAATGACCTAGACACAGCTCTGCCCACCCTTACGTGAAATGTGCGATTAGTGAGGTAACTTTCGATTGTGTTAAGCATATTGCCACGAACACCCATCGCCGAAAGATCTCGGAGAATTCCGAAGCGCCATGTGGTGTCGTAAGCTTTCTCTAGGTATAGAAATACAGACAGACAGAACTGCTTATGTATGAAAGCATCTCTAATATATGCCTCAATGCGGACAAGGTGGTCTGTTGTAGACATACCTTCTCGAAAACCACACTGGAAGGTGTCCAGAATTTTGTTATTTTCTAGGAAGCATATTAGGCGCCGGTTTATCATTTTTTCATACAGCTTGCACAGGCAGCTTGTTAGAGCTATTGGCCTGTAGCTGCTGGCCAGGGACGGGTCTTTGCCTTGTTTAAGTATAGGGATCACTAAGGCTTCTTTCCATGAAGACGGAATACAGCCAGCCGCCCACATGGCATTAAAAAGAGACAAGAGTGTTTTCAGTGTTTCGGGGTGTAAGTACCTAATCATTTCGTACATGATACGATCCCCACCTGGCGCTGAGTTGTTGCAACAAGCGAGAGATGCTTTAAGCTCAGCTAAAGTAAATGGGGAATTGTAGGCCTCACTCGATGAGCCTTTGCGATTTAGGGGTCGCCGCTCTTCGCATTCTTTGATTCTCAGGAATGTTTCGGTATAGTGCGATGCACTTGACACATATTCAAAATGTTCGCCTAGACAATCCGCCTGATCTTCCAGGCTATCACCTTGTGTACTTACTAAGGGTAGGGGATGCGACTCCCGACCTGTTAGTTTATTTACCCGATTCCAGACTTTTCTTTCATCGGTGTACGAATTTATACTGGTGATGTACCTATCCCAACTTTCCCGCTTTGCACGTCGACGTGTTCTCCTGCATTGTGATTTGATCTGTTTGAAATTTATGAGGTTTTCAGCGGTTGGAGAATTGCGAAGCAATCTCCAAGCTTTGTTTTGATTTTTGCGCGCTTTCCGACATTCGTCGTTCCACCATGGGATGCGACGCTTATTAGCTAATCCGCTAGTTTGCTTAATACATTTAGCTGCAGCACTAATAATGAAATCTGTTAGGTATGCAACAGCGTCCTCTACATCAAAAACAGCAAGTTCATCTCCACCTAAATACGTAAGCTCTCGGAACATTTCCCAGTTGGCCGAGTCCATGTTCCATCGAGCAAAATGTGGCAAGCATGTATCTTGTTTTGTTAAGTTTAGCATAACTGGGAAATGGTCGCTCCCAAAGGGGTTCCTGAGAACAGACCACTCCAGATACGGAATTAGAGTACTCGATACTATACTTAAATCAATGGCTGAGTATGTGTTATGTGTAACGCTGTAATAAGTTGGCTCTTTCTTGTTAAGTATAGATGCACCTGAAGAAAACAGAAAATTTTCTATAAGGCGTCCTCGCGCATCTAAACGAGAGTCGCCCCATAAGGGGCTATGAGCGTTCACATCACCAACAACTATGTATGGCGGAGGAAGTTCATCAATGAAGCTTTGAAACTGTGTCTTGGAAAGTTGATAACAAGGAGGGACGTAAATCGAACTAATTGTGACTAGCTTACCGAACAGTATTGCTCGGACAGCAACTGCCTCAAGGGAAGTTCCGAGGTTTAATTGCCAACAGGCAACACCTTTATCTACTATTATAGCGACACCGCCCGACGAGGCGGTAGCGTCGTCACGGTCCTTGCGAAAAATGGCATATTGCCTTAAAAAGTTTGTGTTCTCTGCTTTGAGATGCGTCTCCTGGACACACAGCACCCTCGGACTATATTTAAGAAGGAGCTCTTTGACATCATCAAGGTTATGAAGGAGACCCCTAACGTTCCATTGTAATATTTGCGTGTTCATATTGAAAAGGAGTTTGTGCTGTGTGTTCAGAAGATGAAGACGAGCTCACGGTGCCCTTTCCAGGCGCCGTGACGCGAGGTTTCTCTTTTCTGGAGCGGTCGAGAGATTCCCGCCGCTCCTTAGGCGCTGGCCTCCTTAGGCGCTGGCGGCGCCGTCTGGCCGGTTGTTGTGTCCATCGCCTCTTGCGAGGCGCTGGACACGCGCTCTTGCGAGCGGTTGGTGTGTCGTGACGGCCTCGTCTCGTGGGACGAGACCCTTGAGGCCACCAGCCCGGAGGTCGACGGCCCCTTGTTCTGAGATGGCGGAGCAGCACTAGCTGCAGCCGCCGAGGGGGCGGATGGCGTCACCGCCGGCTCACTGTGTGTGGGCCTGACAGCCGCCGGAGGCCGTTGTGGCGCTGCCCCCTGACGCGCCACTTCGGCAAAGCTATTCTTCGGCAGGTAGGACACCCGCCTTCGCGCTTCTCTGAATGATATGTTCTCTTTGACTTTGATCGTTACTATTTCTTTCTCCTTCTTCCAAGATGGACAGGAACGCGAATACGCGGCGTGCTCCCCATCACAATTCACAGTGTGGCGCGTTCTCACAAGATTCAGGTGGATGTTCATCGGCACATTTGGCACAGGTTATTCGGCCTCGGCAGTTCTGAGAACTGTGGCCAAACCTCTGGCATTTGAAGCAGCGGAGGGGATTCGGGATATAGGGCCTGACTCGGATCTTTACATAGCCTGTCTCGATAATCTCGGGAAGTACACTTGAGCCGAATGTTAGGATTAGATGCTTGGTGTGAATCTCTTTACCATCACGCCTCATCTTAATTCTTTTCACATTGATGACATTCTGGTCACTCCATCCCTCCAAAAGTTCAGTCTCAGTTAGCTCCATTAGATCATCATCGCAGATGACACCACGAATGGTGTTCATAGAACGGTGTGGGGTGACACTCACTGGAATGGCCCCGAAAAACACAAGATTGGGTAGTTTTTCGTATTGCAATTTATCACGGAGTTCAAGAAGTAGATCACCGCTTGCCAACTTGGAAACTTTGTAGCCTGGGCCAAAAGCCTCCATCAGTGATTTCGCAACCAGAAAAGGTGAGACGATTCTTGCTGACTTTTCTGCTTTTTCTCGGAATGTATAACATGAAATCTTGGGAAATTATCAACTTGGCGGCCAAAAAACTTAAAAACTTCTTCGGTGCGCCCTCGTTCATGAGGGCGATCAGGGAGTCGGGGGAATGACGAAAAAGCCATAAAGGTAACGATGATTTCGGCAGCTATGCCAGCCATCCACCACCGAGCACAACAAGGGGACGCTACGAGACCCGAAGGAGACGCAGACGCCAGCTGTACATAGCCACTATAACCTAATATAATAGACCCAAGGTTGGATAGATTACACCAGGTTAACCCTTGCTGCCTGGAAAATTGGAAGTAAAACGAAGCGAAGAGAAGACAGGAGAGATGGAAAGTGAGAGAGAAAGACGAAGGTTGGAGGGAGAGAGACAGGAAAAGGCAACTACCGATTTCCCCCGGGTGGGTCAGCGCGGGGGTGCCGTCTACGTGAAGCCGAGGCCAAAGGGGGGTGTTGCCTCCGCACGCGGGCCATAAAGGTCCAAGCACTCAGCATTGGCTCAACCCCCAGGATCCCCTTTTCCCCGGACACGGCTAAGCCACGCACGGTTAAGCGTGGGAGGGTCCGACCCCCATGTGGTCAGGTCCATGGTGTCGCAACCCACCAAACGCCTGCTTACGCAGGCGCCCCTCCGGGGATCATTAATTCGAATCGACTGCCTTCCTAAAATAGTCAATTATAATAAGTAATTAGAACACCAAGCCGAATTCATCTTTCTTTTTTCTTTTTATCTTTTTCTAATTTTTTATAATCCATTTTCTCCAAACCGCCCAATTCTTGGCCGATCCCCCACGGTGGGTATGTGCGATTTGTACTGTGGATCATCATCATCATCATCATCATCGACCACGGCGGATCTCACGACGTCTATATCTTCGGACACCCTGGGCGCTGCTGACGACTTTCGCTGTTGAAAGTCAGCCATCGCCGTCGGCTTCACTTCAGCAGAGGAGCTGCGAAGCATTCCGCGCCTTCTGTCACAGGCAGCAGCAGAAGCGGC